>NW_004949266.1:78352-88946 GCF_000317375.1 Microtus ochrogaster | reverse complement strand
ACATTATTTAGACTCCTTGAGATAGAGTGTCTGGTAAAACTTTTGTTCTCAATATTGTTTGTTACATTTATTATTTGTTATTATTGTTTATAGTTGTAGTTATTTTAGTTCTGTCTTATTTAGACAAAAAAGGGGAGATGTAGAGAGAGCCCACCCTTTGGGGGCGGGACGGCCTCTGGCAAATGTCTATAAATTGGGGTGCACAAACGCTGGTAACCCCTTCTTCCTGGCTCCTATTTCTGGGCATCGCTGGAACTTCGGCTGCGTGAGTGCTCCATTTATATTAAAGTTGCTGTTATATTATACCAATTGGTCTGTATTAATTTGATCCGCCTTCATAACTCCTACAGTTAGGAGTTTCACAAACACCCCAGGCTAAACTATAACATGTATGCAGATGACCTGGCAGAGAGCCATGAAGACTCTGTGATTGTTATATCAGTTTCCTTGAGCTACTATATGCCCTACTTAGTTGATTGTGTGGGCCATGTTCTCCTGATTTCCTCAACCACTGAATGCTACAATCCTCACACCCTCCTTCTGCAAGATCCCTACAGCTCAAGCTTATGTTTGGGTAAGGATCTCTGATGGGCTTTCATCAGCCCCTGGAAGAAGACTCTTTAATAACAAGTAGTCCAGGAACCAACCTATGATTATAGCAGGAAATAAGAATCATTTTATTGATATTTTTTCTTGGTCAGCTGTTATTTGGTTCTGTTCTCTGAGCCATTCAAGTTCTGGTTCCTGGCCATCTAGACAGTGTCAGTTATGGGCTTCCTCTCACAGCCTGGGCTTCAAGTTAGACCAGTCATCTATTGGCCACTAAGAAAGCTCTGAGTCACCAGTGCCCCAGCATATCTTGCAGGTAGTACAAGTGTGGGTTGAATGTTTTGTGGTTGGCTTGGTGTCCAGTTCCACTGAGAACTTTATGTGGTTACAGAAGATGGTTAGTTCAGCCTCCATATTCTTGATTACTAGGAATCCTCACTAGGATCACCATTATAGTTTCCAGAATGTTTTCACTACACTGTTTCCACATCCCCTGTTAAAAGCTCCCCTATTCCAGCCATCTCTCCCTGTCTTCTCCCCATCTGTCCCTTCCTCACTCACCTGATCCGTCCTCTTCCCATCCCCCCTGCCTCCAGTATACCTACAAGATCTATTCTATTTCTGATTACCAGGGAGATCCATTCATCTCCCCTAGAGTTATTGTTACTTAGCCTCTCTGTGTCTGTGGATTGTACTGTGATTAACTGTGATTACTGTGATTATACTTTATTTAATTGCTAATATCCACCTATAAGTGAGTAAATATCATATTTTTCTATGTGATTCTGGGTTTCTTCACCTAGGATATTAAAGAATTCAAGAAACTAGACAACAAAAAAGCAAATAATTCAGCTATAATGGAAAATACCTCTAAACAGAATTCTCAGTAAACGAATCTAATGTGACTGAGAAACACTTGAAGACATATTCAACAACTTTAGTCATCAAGAAAATGAATATCAAAACTACTTTGAGATTTTATCTTACACTTGTTAGATTTGTTAAGCTCCAGAATACAAGGGACAGCTAATGCTGGCAAGGATATGTGGCAAGGACATGTACAAGTGCAAACTTGTACAGCCAATGTGGAAATCAACATGCAGTTCTCAGGAAGTTGTGATTCAATTCACCTCAAGACCCAGCTATACCACTCTTGGACATATATCCAAAAGTTCCTACCACAAGGATATTTGCTCAACTGTGTTCAGAGTGGTGTGGTTCATAAAAGACATAGACTGCTGTATCTGGGAGAGATTGTGTTGATGATTGATGTGGGAAGGCTCCTCCAATGAGGGTGGCAATATCCCTAAGAAAGTGGGCTTGGGCTACAAAGGGGAGCTATCTTAGCATGAATGAAAGAGTGATTAGGCAAGAGAGAAAGCCAGGAAACAATCTTTGTCCATGGATTTTTGCATTCAACTATTAACTTGATTTTCTATCCTAAGCTCTGAAAATGATGAAGTCAGATTACCCCACTCATTGTCTGAGCTGGTTTTGGTTAGAGGATTTAATCAGGGCAGCATAAATGCAAGTTAGGAGAAAAAATGGAAAACCAAAAGTAATATTGTTGCTAGGAAGAACCTGGGAATGATGTCTCTTGAAAAAGTGTAGAAGATATCTAGATTTTAGGTGGTGAAAAAATATAGAAAGTAGTACACAGAACTAAATTGGCTGTTCTTATAGGACCAGGAATATGGAAATGTTAATAGGAATGCCAGAAAGTAGAGATTAAGATCATAGGATTTCAGTTGGAAATGATAGACTCCATAACAGATTAAGTTAGAGGTCATTTGTGTAATATTTTGGTTCCAAAATCTTTCTTTTTCTGCCTATTACCTGGAAATTTAGTAAAGTATAATTAAAAAATAATGGGCTGATTCATGAAATGAAATATTGGATCTGTTAGATGGTTATTACTGATGATTCATTCAGGTCTACAGTAAAAAGAAAACAAGTGGGGCTGAAATAAATGAAAATGAAAAGGTAGTTTCAGGTGGCAACCAAGTGCTAGAACAAGCAGGGATTTTCAAGGAGTTTATTACTATTTAGAGAAGGCCCTTGCCATGGAATGGAAGTCTAGCAAGGTGTTCCAGGAGTAAGACTCCATCCACATAAACCTTCAATTTATGTAAGGAGTAAGCAACATGATTCCTCGTCCTATGAAGCAATTTCATACAAAACCTGCTACACCTGTGGTCCAAGTGTGTTAGTGTCTGTCAATTAAGAACTTAAACTTTTTAGGACCACTCATCATGTGCTGGTCCTGAAAACAAGAAAGAATAAGGTACTAGGTTTTTAGTTTGTGGTTACAATCAGCATTGTTACTGGCATCCATGTTTGGCAGAGACAGAAACCCAGTGAAGAGAGTTTGAGAGTTCATACCATGAAGCTATGAGGATAAAACTTGTTGTTGTTGTTTTTACTCTTTTGGAGGCCTGCCACCCAGCTCTCAAAAAATGACATACACTGAGGCTTATTATTATTATTATTATTATTATTATTATTATTATTATTATTATTATTATTATAAATTTCTGGTCTTAGGTTGTCTTGTTTCTAGCCAGCTTTTCTAAACTAATTGTCCCATCTACCTTTTGCCTCTGGGCTTTTAACTTTCTCTATTCTGTATAAATTTTTTTTTACTTCTTACTCTGTAACTTGCTGTGTAGCTGAGTGGCTGGCCCATGCTTCCCTCTCCTTTTCTTGGTCATACTTTGTTTTTTCCCTCCAAGATTTCTCCTCCCATTTATTCTCTCTGCCTGCCAGCCCTTCTTATTCTTTCCTACCAACCTATTGACTGTTCATTAGGCCAAACAGATATTTTAGACCAGCCCAGTATCGCAGCTTCACAGAATTAAACAAATGCAACATAGAAGAATGTAACACATATTTGTACCATTGAAACAATTGTTTTACAACATAAACAAATATAACACATCTTACAATACTATTCCACAACAGCCAGGGTTTTATTTTGATACAGCCTAGGTAGTATTTTGATACCACAAGATGTTGTGATCCCTAAACTCTAAGACATATTCTATGGAGAACTAACTGAACATAGGGAGTGGAAGTAGCCACAGAGATGTATGAGAAGATGCAGGGTAGGGCCATCTGAGCCCTTTGAAACTGAAGCCCTGTGCATCTGAGATAGAGCTACAGGGTTTGATATTTGTCCTGCTATGCTTCAGTCTTGCCTTGGTTCAATCTTCCCTCACTATGTCTCCATTTCTCTATTTTGGAGTGTAAATGGTATTCTGTACCAATGTATGTTGGAAAGATGTAACTTGTTTTCTGATTTTTACAAGATGCTACTTGCTGTGGGACAATGGTCTTGTACCTCGTAAAGATTTGTCACTTGCATTGGTTTAATAAAATGCTGATTGACCAGTAACCAGGCAGGAAGGATATGTGGGGTGACCAGAACAGAAGAATTCAGGGAAGAGAAAAGGATAAGTCTGCAGTCATCACCCGGACAAGGAGGAAACAAGATGAAAATGCTTCACTGATAAAAGGTACCAAACCATGTGACTAAAACAGACAAGAATTGTGTAAGATGCAAGAATTAATTAATAAGAAACCTTAGCTAATAGGCCAATCAGTTTATAAGTAATGTAGACCTCTGTGTGTTTCTTTGGGACTGAATGACTGTGGGACTGGGCTGGAGACAAACCTCTGTCAACAAATCACAGTCAAGAGATTGTGTTAAGCATCAGAAGAGACTGAACATTTAAACAGTGTAGGGGCTATTGAGGACTATGAGTATCATTGAAGTGACTAAATTAATTTTCTTCATGGATGACCAGGAGCCTATAGTAACCCAGGTCAGAATGTAATTGATTGAATGAAAAACATCCCAGATAGGAAGATGTATGTTAACATGCGCCTCTTCTTGGTAACTTTCATTTGATTGCTTGTGAAACCATTAGTAGGAGGAACCTTTCTGGATGAAAACTCTCATTGGGGCTGTGATATGATGTAGTAAAGAGGGCTGTTTAGTTTTTCCCAGGTACTCAGCCCAAAATTAATCACACAGAAATTATTAATTAAATCACGGCTTGTCCTATTAGCTCTAGCTTCTTATTGACTAGCTCTTACAATTTTAATTTAACCCATTTCTATTAATCTGTGTATCCCTACATGGCTGTGGCTTACCAGGTTAAGTTCCCAGCATCTGTCTCTGGTGGGGCTACATAACTTCTCTCTGACTCTGCATTCTTCCTCCCAGCATTCAGTTTAGTTTTCCCCCACCTACCTAAGTTCTGCCCTATAGCTCTGCTATAGGTCCAAAACAGTTTGTTTATTAAACAATGATAATCACAGTATACAGAGAGGAATCCCACATCACCTCCCAATTCTTCAACTCCATCAGAGGCTCCAGAAGGATATAATATTACCTAAGTAAACAAGAAGTATATTGTAAGCAACTTCCAAAACTCTAGAAATGACAAAGACATCTTGTTGCCTAGACAGTCACCCAAAGTTCTTCTGTGTTGTTGGGGCATCCAATCTTCAGCCCACAGGCCCATAGTATCCAGCAGACTTTTCCATAAAGTAGGAAATTTGAAGACCTGTTCTGCCTTGCAATGGAAAAGTCCATCAGTTGCTTCTTTCTGTGTCCCGAACAATGTCTGGCAGACTCTTTCATGAATCAGGAACCCTGAAGAATCATCTCACCTTTAGACAAAATCAGCAGTTAATTCTCTGTGAGTCCTGCATGTCTAGTTCATCAAGCAGTCCTGCCTAGATCAGTTTCTTGCCCAAATGGCTAACAAACTCCATAAGGAACCTCTTTGATGTCCATCTTCCTCTTGAAGTAGATTGGTGCTGCCAGTAGCAGATATGTCTCATTGTCATGAAAAGTTTTAACATTGTAAAACATTTTAAATGCCATATTATGAAAGTCTCTGAAAGATTTGAAGAATCTATCTATCTGAAATACATTTCTGTACATCTAGAAAATCAAATTAACATGCTACTAACTTGACTATTACTATTATAGATGACTCTCTATTTACCTATATTTTAATTATACATTACATTTTTAAATGAGCTGCACAAATACAATACCTTAATCAAGAGCAGAAATACATATAATAAAATTGACCTTAAATTAGTATCAATAAGCCAAGATCCATACCAATGCAAATTTCTATAGCGTATTCCCTTTTAAATGTAAATAAACATTTATAAACAGTATTTGGGAATATGGGCATAGTTCTCTCCAAACTACTTCCTGCTTTTTTATTTGGCAAAGTAATTTTTGGGGGGTGTTCACAGTGACTTTTTGGGTGGTCTTGATTCATCAAACCACATTAGTCTGGAAGGATTCCACAGGTTCTCTTTTTCCTCTGTGGGAAAAAAAAGGAGAACCTCTTTTGCAAAGCAACAAATCCTTAGACCCAAATTCTGAAGACATGAAACATGTAAAATATATATGTTGGTTACTTAATTCCTTTACAGTCAAAAAATTCAAATAAAACACAATAATATACATAATCCAGAGACTCTGTATATAGTCCATGCTTATGTGGCTTATTTGTTTTTATTCTATTACTTTTTAATATTTATTTTATTATCTTTACTCCTTTAATTTATGATTGTCTATACTCTGTCTCTTTAAAGACTTTGTTTCATTTTTATAAACCATTTACTTCTTTTTATAACTTTCTATATTTTTCTTCTCTCTCCCAAGCCTATGTACATTTTAAACACACTGTCTCATTTAGAGGTCTTTTATGTATGAATCTGTCCTATTGTGTATCTGTAATTCTTTACTGTTTAAGAGTGCTTCTTAAAATGCTAAGCACTTCTTATGGACTTAAGCTGTGTCATTGGTAGAGCAAATACAGCCTGCCTGCTTGCTTTACCCAGTCCAACATGGCAAAGGCAAGTTTACTACCTCTTAGAGTCATGTACATTGGCCCATTTTCAGACATACAGGGGATCTAAGTTGCCATTAGCAATCTGCTCACAGATCCCATATCCAGTCCTCCAGAAAGTCAGAGTTCATGGTGGCAGCACAGCCCAGAAAGCTGGCATTTCAAAATGGTGCAGGTTTTTTCCTGCTACCTCTAAATCAGAAAAACCTCTCATAAAGGAGCTGCATCATGTCACCAGTAAGCAAAACCCATTTGGGGAAATAAATGTGGCTAAAATTCATTTTTTAGTGTCTAGAATTCCTTTCCAAGATCTCTAAGATTTTAAATGAATTTTAGTTGGCCACATGGTCAACAGTTTATTGTGAGAAGCTACTTGTTAGTTCCCAGCTGCTCAGCTCCAAAATAATCACACAGAAACTGTATTAACTAAATCACTGCTTAGCCCATTAGCACTAGCTTCTTCTTCCTTTTTTTTTGAGACAGGATTTCTCTGTGGCTTTGGAACTTGTCCTGGAACTAGCTCTGTAGACCAGGCTGGTCTCAAACTCATAGAGATCCACCTGCCTCTGCCTCCCAAGTGCTGGGATTAAAGGCGTGTGCCACCATGGCCCGGCGGCACTAGCATTTTACCGGCTAACTCTTATATATTAATTTAACCAATTTCTATTAATCTCTGTATTGCCATGTGGCTTTGGCTTACCAGGTAAAGTTCTCAGCGTCTGTCTCTGGCGGAGCTCCATGACTTCTCTCTGACTCCACCTTATTTCTCCCAGAATTCAGTTTAGTTTTCCCCATCTACCTAAGTTCTTTCCCATAGCTCTGCTATAAGCCCAAATCATTTTCTTTGTTAACCAATGATAATCACAGCACACAGAAGGGAATCCCACAATAATGAGTTTCTATTGCCTCAACACATTTCCTGATCTTTGTGCCTACCATGTTGTGGTTGAAACTAATCAGTCAGCTTTCTTCTTTTGCTGTCATAACTTCCCCATCATCATAAATTCTATCACTAAATCACACAAGATTCAGTAGAATTAACTGCTATTTGGTGCTAAGGTGGTTTGGAATCCTACTGTTTTCATTTTTGTTTATTTTGAAGACAAGGTTTGTCGGTGTAGATCTAGCTATCCTGAAAGTAGCTATATATACCAGGCAGACTTCAAACTCAGAGAACCTCTGACTCTGACTCTCAAGTGCTGGAATTAAAGGTGGGCCAGCATTCCTGGCTTTTTTTATAATGTTGTATGATGGTTTTGTTTCTATCAAGCAGATGCTGTTATATTGAGCTTTACCATACCTTGAACTTTAAAATTTGACAGAGGGTATTATTATGTTTCCCAGGATGGCATGTATTCATGACATTAATACTGCCTGTGCCTTTTGAGTCATTGGATTGCAGGTGTATAACCTTCTTCCTGACTGTTTTGTTTCTTTTGAATTTTTATTTTAAAAAGAGTATTTTACCTGTATGCATGGATATGCACCATGTGAGTACCTGGTCCTTACATTGATCAAAAGATAGTACTAGAAATCCTGAACTTGGAATAATAGATAGTTATGATCCCCCATGTAAGTCTGTGAAACCAACTATATGCAAGACCAGAAGGACTCTTTACTGTTTACCATCTTTCCTGTTCTATGTTGATTATTTGTAATCAGCATATTAATTGCTATTGTTTTCATTTGTCCATTTATAATTTTTTTAAACACACAGTGCCTTTTAGTAAAATCCTATTTAAATTGCAGTTAAAACTGAGGCACTTCAGATTTCTGGTAAATGAATAAAGAGTTGAAGTGAATACATAACTCTTTGTAGAAACTTCAGCAAAAACCTATGAGTTATTTTTATCTTTTATGTTTGTTTGATTGATTTTCTTCATGTGAAACCAATATTTAATATGTATTTCTTGCTGTCCTAGAAGTGATTGCATAGACTAGGCTGGTATTCAACTCAGAGGCAGATGCCTCTGCCTTCTAAGTGTAAGGGTTAGAGGCATAATTCAATGCATCCAGCTTTTCCATCTTATTTTTCTTTTTTGTAGTTAGAAATTAATCTTTCATACAGTTTCTCTTATTTGTACTCTGTATTCTTGATTTGTTTACATATCTTTCATTGTTGGTTAGGAAGCATTTCTCTTGCAAGGTGATATCCCATTCAAAGTGTTCAGAAATGACAGAGATGAGCCTCTTATTCATTTTGCTTCTAAAGTGACTTGGTGATTAAATTATGATATCTGTGTCATGGAATAAGTATGGGGAGCACCAGAATTATACGACTAAACTGTCAAAGAAGTATACATTTACAGTGTTGTCAAAATCATGCTTTTGGTTGTACACATATATGGGATATTTTAGAATACAGTGACCTATGATGATGTGTATGTCAACTTCAATTGGGAAGAATGGACTTTACTGGATCCTTCCCAGAAGAATCTCTACGAAGATGTGATGGTGGATACCTACAGAAACCTCACTACTATAGGTAAGGAAGAATTATCTTTCATATTTCAAATAAGGGGATGGCTGTTCAATGATTAATGGTGTTATTTTGTAATATGATTGAGATAGAAGAATGGGGTAAATAAATCAGGCAGGGTTGTAAGGTTTGCTACAAATGGTGGCTAAATTTTTTTTTACAATTTTTAATATATAACATCTGGCACTATATTTTAGGATACAGTTGGGAAGACCATAATATTGAAGAACATGGTCAAAGTTCTAGAAGACATAAAAGGTAATTTTCATTTATAAATATACAAATATACCTCTGAAGAATTGTAATGCATCCTATATGTTTTAAACAAAAGCAGCAGTGTAAATAATAACATGCATTGATGATTATTAAATTCTCACAAAATTGTATACCTTAATTTCAGATAGGTGAAGTGCATTTGCAAGTCATTCTTTTAAGAAAGAAGTCAAGGAAACAATGTCTTAACTTATATTACCATTTGAATCCTAATACAATGAGAACTATATTGTAAAATTGTCTGTTATTACATATTATTCATACTATAAAAGATATACATGTTGAAAAGATGATAAGTGTATTTCTAAAACCCTTTATTACACCAATAGTCCATAGAAAAGGTAGTTTAACCCATATATTGTGACTGTGTTAAGTTTAGTGAGGGGGGCAGTTAGAGTCATGAATCAAGGGGCAGCTGTTGTGGAGAGGCCTTAATCCAGATGCCACAAATCTATGAGGACAGAAAGTGTGAACTCAATGTGGAAACCTTGTATTTGTTATTCTTCCTTTACTAGGTATATCATATGTTACTCTAGATACAAGCCACATGAGCATAGGGATGTGAAAAGATATAGCATACCTCTTTCTCAGAACAAACAGAAGATATGTAGCAGTCCCCATGTTGAGTATACTTGTTGAATTTGATGTAAAAGTATACAAGTAATTAGTTTTATAGCCTCATTGTTAATATATCAACAAACTCATTTCAGAAAAGCACCATGAGTACTAGGACTGTATAAATATTTCTGTTTGTCCTAGTTCACTTAGCAAATGTAGTATCACTAACAGTAGAGGAAACATTATGAATGCAATAAGAGTGGTAAAGCTCTGAGTTTTTTTTCAGTTCTCTTCAAATACATGAAAATTCTCATACAGAAAAAAAAGATTCTGTGAATGTGAATCATGTAATAAAGGTTGTTATCAGTTATCTTCAAAGATGAAAAGCAAGCCTTAATAAAGGGGAAAAACAAAATTGTAAACATGGTGATAAAACCTTAACATATAATTCCTCTTTAAAATAGAACTAAATTGTAAAATTAATTCATATAGATAAAAATATTCAACAATGTATTAAATGTAGTAATGCTTTCACATGAACCATTATCATTGTAGGCATGAAAAAAGTCAAACTGGAGAGAAAACTTCTGTATATACTCAATGTGTTAAAAACTTTGCCTGTGACAGTCACCATCACAAGCATGAAGAAACACATACTAGATTAAAACCCTATGAAGGAAATGAGTGTGGTAAAGCCTTTTCACATCACAGTCATCTTCAAATGCATAAAAAACATACACTGGAGAGAAATCCTATGAATGTAATCAATGTTGTAAAACCTTTGCATATCACAGTAGTCTCCGAAAACATAAAAGAACCCATACTGGAGAGAAACCCTATGAATGTAATCAGT
>NW_004949266.1:75589-78252 GCF_000317375.1 Microtus ochrogaster | reverse complement strand
ATGTAATCAGTATGGTAAAGCCTTTGAATGACACAGTCATCTACAAAGGCATGAAAGAAGCCATACTGGAGAGAAACCCTATGAATGTAATCAGTGTGGTAAAGCCTTTGCACGTCACAGTAATCTACAAAGTCATGAAAGAACTCATACTGGAGAGAAACCCCATGAATGTAATCAATGTGGTAAAGCCTTTGCATGTCATAGTTATCTCTGAAAGCATGAAAGAACCCATACTGGAGAAAAACCCTATGAAAGTAATCAGTGTGGTAAAGCATTTGCATGTATGAATAATATAAATCATAAGAAAAAAATCATACTGCAGAGAAACCCTATAAATGTATTCAGTGTGATAAAGTTTTGTACTTTATATAGGAGTAAAACTTTTTGTGTTCAACAATCTTTTAAAATCTTTACATATTACAATAGACATTAACTACCTGAAATAAAAAAGAGGACTTCTTACTATAAAGTATTTGGTCAGATCTTTAGCCAAAACATTTATAATCAGCTACACAGTGATTTGTATGCTCTGAATGTATTTTGTTACCATTGTTTAATTAAAAAGCTGTTTTGGGTCTATGGCACAGCAGAATAGAGCAAGACAGGAATTCCAAACAGAGATAGAGGAGAAAAGAAAGTTAAGTCTGACTCCATGTATCTGCTGAAGGAGACAGATGCCCTGGAATCTTGCTGGTAAATCACAAGTCTTGTGGTAAAATACAAAATAATAGGAATGGGTTAATTTAACATGTCAGAGTTAGTTAATAAGAATCCTAAGCTAATAAGCCAAGCAGTGTTTTAATTGATATAGTTTTTGTGTGATTATTTCAGGTCTGGGCAGCCAGGAATGAACAAGGATCTTCTGCCTACAACCCAGGGCTATTTCTTCTGTAGAAATAAATTTGACAGTGTTAACAATCTTTTCAAGCATTATGATGTCATTTTTATACTGTTTGTACTTACAAACTCACGGTAAAATGAATTTATGAATTTATGAAGCCCTATGTGTAGGGTAAATGGGCCAGTCAAAGAAACACATCCTGACTCTGAAACCACAGCCAGTTAAATACATGATTCTGATTCTGAAACTGGAGACAAAGAAATACGTCCTGACTCTAAAACCAAGACAAGGAAATACACTTTGTTTCTGAATCCAGAGCCAATGAAAGAAACACCTGACCCTGAAACCAGACTTAAAAGACTATAAAAAGCCAGTGAAAGAACACACTTTGACCCTGAAATAAGAGCCAAAGAAATGCACTCTACCCTTGACCAACTGAGCCAGCTAATCCCTAGGTGTGAGAGCTACCAACCCCTGAGCATGAAATCCAGCCAGTCTCTGCATTGTTCAAGATCAGGGATTGACATCTAATCAATTCCCACCCTGAGAATCTTCTCCCTGGGAATACTCTGTGACTAAGAAGTCCTATATAAGTTCTGTACCTGTAGAGTTGGCATTTGCCACTTCTGCCCTGGCAGAGGCAGCCCCTCTCTTGGATTCTTCCCTTCCAAATTAATTTTTTGAATGAGTTTTGGTTGAAGATATTTCACTGGAGTGATAAGAAAGTTTGTAGTAGATTGGAACAGAGGTTGGTCACCTCAGTTGGCAAACTCCCTTAAGGAGCAGAACAGAAGTAGCAACTCTTCACCAGCGACTGCAACATTTCTGCAATAGTTTCCCATTAACTCCAGTGAAGCAGAAAAGTAACAATTTGGGCTGAAGCTGAGAAAAAATTGACATCTCTGTTAGGAATCTCCCTAGTGGGGTGAAACAGAGAAGCACTGGACATCTCTGCTAGGAAACTGCCTTAGGGAAGTGAGCAGAACAGCCATGGACATCTCTGCTTTGAAGCTCTCTTAGCAGAGTTAAGCAGGGCCCAGCTGTGATGGCTCTTTTGGAGAGGAGCAGTATTGCCACATCTTCAGGGAAAACATCTCCCACTGGAACACGGTCTCAGGTATAGCCAGACTTCCCAATAGTCAGTATGTGTCAGGGACCAAGTATACCACTTACCAGGATAGGGGCATGGGGATTAGAAAAGTAAGTAAAGAGAATGAAGACACAAGTGAAAATAATAAAACAGAAGCATAGGATAGTACTGGGAGGGAGTTCCAGTGCATACTGTAAATCTGCCTGCATTTAATTTCCCATTATGTTTATACCCCAATACAATGGGGGGGGAGAAAAAAAAGACTGATTTAACATGATGCAAAGGACAACTAGAACAGTTACTTGCTTTAATACTTTGATCCATCGAGTCCTTAATTATTGAGAAAAACATTCTGTTATTCAGGCAGTGAACCCTCCCTAGACCAAGGATCCTAAAGGCAGTCATTCCCTAGGTCAAACATCTTAATTCAAAAGAAGGAGCAGAAGTATGTTTGAATTCTCTCACCTTTGCTCAAGGGGGAGTGGATTTACCTGTATGGGCCCTCTTAAATTCCAAAACACAAAACAACTACACCTTAGGTCAGGGTGTGTAGCCACACCTGTTAACAACTTTCAGCACCCTCAAACTCTGACCTTTAGACAAGGTGGAAATAGGTTCATTGTTTTGGGCCTCTACAAGGATACCTTTTTGTTGCGGGAGGTCCTTCCGCTCCTCCAGCCTATAGCCGCTGAGATACCAGCCCATTGGGGCGTGGTCTCTCTCCCTTTAAAA
>NW_004949266.1:54336-68583 GCF_000317375.1 Microtus ochrogaster | reverse complement strand
ATAATTCCAAACTGCTGTGGCATCGTTTGTGACTTACGTCTACAATTAACATCTTAGCATCCAAATCGCTAACAGTCCTGATTAACATAATACTTATCTTTGGGGTATTTCAAAGGCGGCCCTCCCTCAGCTAAATTCTATCTTCTAAGCATTGGCCATTCCTTTATATCACTAATTTTACTCTTCTGTGTTGCAACTTAGTAGCATATCATACAGTACATGAGATGCCATTTACAACTCCCCAAATTAACTCCAAATTGACCTTACACCTAAATGTCAAATGCTAAGTGCAGAACTTCTAGAAGATACTTGAAACTAGGCTTCTCTGAGTTTGACAACCTGCCTAGGCTTTGGGAGATTTCTCTAAGGCCCTGATGTATAGAGCAAATCAGAGCTCTGTCTTTAACCTTGGGAATATGCTGGGGAGAGCTGGTAATGATGTGGGGTCAGGGCCTTTGGGAAAGGGTTACGTCATATCCTCAGAACTCAAGACTTTTCACAGAAGGGGTTGTCATTATCAGTCCCAACACTGCTGCAGACTTTTTTTATAATGTTCTTGAGTTACCCAAAGTTCCTCTTGTACAACATTGTCTGATTAGCCTCTTCCTGAATTTGTATACTTCCTTTTAAAACTGAACCCACTGATTTACATTAACAACAGACTTGCTGTTGAATTTGGCATAAATCTCCAGCCACTCTGTGTTAGGTCTGTCTTTAAATTGGCAGCCAGAGCTGGGAACACAATGCTGTGTCCCCTCTGCTCACCTGGTCCTGTCACTCAGACCTCACCAGTCAAATGGGAGGGTTCTTCCAGGAGCTAGGTTTCCAGTTCAGCTATTTGTGAAAAAGTCACAATCTCTTTCATGTACTGTGCTTTGGGCTTCTTTGTGGCAAGAGAGCACGTCAGCTTAGCAGGTGTACCATGGTGAGTGAAGTATTGATCTCCATAGACAGGAGGAATGGTGGGCCAAGATGAGTAAGGGGCCAATGCCCCCAGGTGTAGAGGAGTGTCTAACCTTGGGGAACAAAGAGCTGCTGTCTCCATGTGCAGAGAAGTGGCTGGGCTTGGTGAGTGAGAGGCTCCTGTACCTAAACTAGGTAGAGCAGCCTGCTGAGGCTCATTACTGGTGTGGTGGGTCTTCCCCTGGCTGGGACAGACACAGAGTTTAATGTGGTCCTGCCTCATCCTAAGTAGTCCTAAGTGATCATTGCAACTCCCTGGGCCAGGCTAGCAGCCTCTGAATAACTTTACTGCCTGGGCTGCATCTGCACAGAGCAGAGCATTGAGAGCCACAAATGGTAGTGCCTGTAGTGCTTATATTGATGCATGTGGAGGGATATCAGCAAATTTGTCAAACTCAGAGAGTACTGGTCTCTCTAGTATCTTCAGAAGTTCTCCACTTTTAGGTTTAGAAACCATCTGTAGTTAATTTTGTACAACTTGTATACAGTATCTCCCATGTAGAGTAGCATTCCACTGCTAAACTGTGATATAGAAGAGCAGAGCTGATAAAAGAATTAATGTTATAAGGATTTACCAATTCTTAGGAGATATTAAGGCACACAAAATAGAATTTAGGTAAGGGAGGGCTGCAACCCAAATACCCAAAGATAAGTAGTATGTTAACCATGCCTGTTAGATATTAGTATGATGAGATGCAAATGTTGTTCACCAGGATTAATCAGCCATTAAGGTACATTCCATTAACGAATGAGACAACCATGATTTATAACCAGCCAGAAGACCCACCTCACCATCAAAGGCTTCTGATATGCTGCCGGCCATTACAGGGTAACAACCTTCTGTGTCATGAAAGTATAATAATTCTAGAACAACTGCAACTGCAGCTTTTAGAAAAGCAGTTTTGAGTCAATGTCTCCTATACTGATTGAGGTGGACTTGAATCCTGTCTGCAGCCTCACAGGGCATTACCCTTGTTATCCTCCTGGCTATCCTCCATAAAATCTTGAATTACAAGTATGCTGCACCATAGTTCTAAAATTATCATTTCGAGTCATATAGTTGGGCATCCATTGCAATAACAATAAAAGGATTTGTGTGTGGTGTGTGACTTCTCCCTTCAGACCAGAAGAGTAGGACCAGTGTACTATGTACACTGGATGGGGGCAAAGAGACTAGACAATAGCTAGATAACAGACTGAAGTTTAAGGCAGTGAGCTTCAGGGTTATCCATTACAAAGAAGGATCTGATGGGACATAGTGAGTGACTTTCTATGTGATTTTCTATCATACATCAATTCCTTTCATGTGAATGAAGTTATTTTCATGTTAGGGTTAGGGTTTAAGGTTAGTGTTAGGGTTAGGGCTAGGTCTTGGATTAGTGTTATGGCTAGGTTTAGGGTTAGAGCTAGGGCTAGGGTAGGGCTAGGCTTAGGGTTAGGGTTTAAGGTTTGGGTTTGGTTTAGGGTTAGGGTTTAGTGTTATGGTTATGGTTAGGTTTAGTGGTAAGGTTAGGTTTAGCATTAGGGTTAGGGTTTAGGGTTAGGGTTAGGGTTAGGGATTGGGTAGGGTAAGGGTTAGGTGCTAGAGTTAGGGTTAGGGTTAGAGTTAGTGTTTAGTGTTAGGGTTTAGGTGTTGGGTTAGGGTTAGTGTTAAGGCTAGGGTTAGGGCTAGGTTTAGGGTTAAGTTTATGGCTAGGGATAGGGTTAGGGCTAGGGCTATTGTTAGGGTAAAATTAGGGCCTGGATTAGTGGTAGGACTAGGGTTAGGGTTAGAGCTAGTTTAGGGCTAGATTTAGGTTCAGGGCTATGGTTAGGTTTAGGGTTTGATTTAGGGCCATGATTAGGGTTAGGGTTAGGGCTAGTGTTAGGGTTAGAGTTAGGGTTATGTTTAAGGTTACACCTAGGGTTAGTGTAAGGGCTAGGGCCTGGATTATGCTTAGGGATAGGCTTAGGGTTTAGGCTTAGGTTTAGGGTTAGAGGTAAGGTTTTGGTTAGGGTTAGGGGTTAGGGTTATGTTTAGGAATAGGGTTAGGCATTAGGGTTAGACTTAGGCATTGGGTTAGGGTAGGGTTAGTGTTACAGCTAGGGCTTTGATTAGTGTTAAGGCTAGGGTTAGGATTAGAGCTATTGTTAGGGTTAGGGCAAGGCTTAGAGTTATGGCTAGGGCCTGGATTATGTTTAGATCTAGGGTTAGAGTTTGGGTTAGAGCTAGGGTTAGTGTTAGGGCTAGGCTTAGTATTAGTTTTAGAGCTAGGGTTAATGTTAGCACTAGGTTTAGGGCTAGGGCTAGATTTAGGATTAGGGCTAGGGTTAAAATTAGGACTAGGTTTAGGTTTAGAATTATGGCTATTGTTACTGTTAGGGCTAGGGTTAGGGTTAGGGTTAGCCTTAAACCCAACCCTAGCTCTAGCCCTAACCTTAAATCTAGCCCTAGCCCTAGCACTAACCCTAACCTTAGCCCTAAACTTAATCCAGGCCATAGTCTTTACAATAACCCTAGCTCTAACCCTAAACATAGCCCTAACCCTAACCCAAGCCTTAACCCTAACCCTAACCCTACCCAAACTCAACCCTAGATCTAGACATCACCCAGGCCCTAACCCTAACCATAACCCTAGCCCTAAATAAAAAACAAACTCTAGTCCTAACACTAATTGTAGCCCTAACCCTGGCCATAAACCTAAACCTAGCCCTAGCCCTACACTAGCCCTAACTGTAACCCTAGCCTTAACCCTAACCCTAAACCTAAAATTAGCCTTAATCCTAATCCTAACCCTATCACTAACCTTAAACCTAGCCCAAATTCTAACCCTAGATCTAAACAAAATCCAGGCCTTAGCCCTAACCCTTACCCTAGCCCTAAACCTAAACCTGACCCATGCATTGCCATAACTGTAGCCCTCGCCCTAACCCAAACACTAACACTAATCCTAACCTAAATAATAGCCCTAAACATAACCCTAGCCCTAAAACTAACCCAAGTCTTAGCCTTAACACTAAGTCTAGGGCTAACCCTAATGATAGCCGTAAACTTAATCTAGGCCCTAGCCCTTAAACTAACCCTAGCTCCAACCCTAAACATAGCCCTAACTCTAACCCTCACCCTAGCCCTACACCTAGACCTAACCCTAACACTAACAACCATAGCCCTAAATCAAACCCTAATCCTAGCCCTAACTAGGGTTTATGGTAGCATTTAGTGTTAGGCTTAGGGTTAGGGTTAGGGCTTGTCCTAGGGTTAGGGCTAGGGCTTGGATTAGTTTTATGGCTAGGGTTTGCCTTAGGGCTAGGTCTAGTGTTAGGGCTATGGTTAGGATTAAGGCTAGTGTTAGGGTTATTCCTAGGGTTAGGGTTAGAGTTAAGGCCTGATTTAGTTTACAAATACGGTTAGGGCTATGGCTAGGGCCAATGTTAGGGTTAAAATTAGGGCTAGGGTTAGGGTTACTGTTAGGGCCTGGATTAGTTTTAGGGTTAGGGTTAGGGCTAGGGATTAGGTTAAGGTTAGTTTTAAGCTTAGTGATAAGGCTAGTGCTAGTATTAGGGTTAGGGCTAGTGCTAGTGTTTGGTCTAGACCTAGGATTAGTGTTACAGTTAGGGTTAGGGTTTTGGTTAGAATTAGGGCTATGGTTATGTTTAGCGCTAGATTTAGGTCTAGTGCTAGGGTTAGGGTTAAGGCTAGGCTTAGTGTTATGGTTAGGTTTAAGGTTAGGTTTAAGGTTACAGTTAGTGATAGGGTTACAGTTACAGTTAAGGTTAGGGTTTAGGGTTTGGGTTAGGGTTAAGGTTATTTTAGTTTTTGGGTTAGGGTTTAAAATTGGGTTTAAGGTTAGTGTTTGGTTTAGGGGTTAGAGGTTATGGGTAGGGTTAGGGCTAAGGTTAGGATTAGGGTTAGGTGTGAGGGTTAGTTTTAGGGTTAGTGGTTAAGTTTAGGATTAGGTTTAGTGTTAAGATTAGGGTTAAGGTTAGAGTTAGGGGTTAATGTTTGCTTAGGTTTAGGGCTAGGGTTAGGGATAAGGGTAGGGCTAGGTTAGGGTTAGGGCTAGTGCTAGGGTTAGGGCTAGGATTAGTGTTAGGTTTAATGTTAGGGCTAGGGCTTGGATTACTGTTACTTCTAGGGTTAGGGTAGATCTAGGGCTATGGTTAGGTTTAGGGCTAGGGTTAGGCTTAGGTCTAGGTTTAGTGTTAGGGCTAGGGTGAGGGTTAGATTTAGGGCTATGTTTAGGGTTAGGGCTAGGCTTAGTGTTAGGGCTAAGTCTAGAACTAGGTTTAGGGCTAGAGTTAGGTTTAGGGCTTGGGTTAGGTTTAGGGTTAGGGCTAGCCTCAGGGATAAGGCTAGGGCTAGTGTTAGGTTAGGGCTAGTGCTAGGTTTAGGGTTAGTGCTAGTGTTATGGTTAGGGCTAGGTTTAGGGCTAGGGTTTGGATTAGTGTTACGCCTAGGGTTAGGGTTAGAGCTAGGACTAGGTTTAGGGTTAGGGCTAGTTCTATGGTTAGGGCTAGGGTTATGGTTAGTATTAGGCCTAGGAATTGGATTAGTGTTATGTCTAGAGTTACGGTTAGAGCTAGGGCTAGGGTTAGGGTTAGGGCTAGGCTTAGGGTTAGGGCTAGTGCTAGGGTTAGGCTTAGGTTTATGGTTAGGGTTTAGGGTTATGGTTAGGTGTTGAGTCATGGTTAGAGGTTAGGGATAGTGTTAGGATCAGGGTTAGATGTTTGGTTTAGAGTTAGGGTTAGGGTTGCGGTTAATATTAGGGTAAGGGTAAGGGTTTAGGTTTAGGGTTTAGGGTTTAGGGTTACGGCTATGGTTAGGGTTTGAGTTTTTGTTATGGCTAGGGTTAGGTTTAGGTCATGGATTAGGGTTAGGGCTAGGTTTAGAGTTAGGGTTAGGGTAGGGCTAGGGTTATGGCTATGGCTAGGGTTAGGGTTAGGATTAAGACTAATGTTAGGGCTAGGGTTAGGTTTAGGTTTAGAGCTAGGCTTAGGGATAATTCTAGGTCTAGTTTTAGTGTTAGGGATAGTGCTATATTTAGGGCTAGGCTTAGGATTAGGTTTAAGGCTAGGATTAATTTAGGGTTATGGTTAGGGCTAAGGCTAGGGTTAGGTTTAGGGCTAAGGCTGGGGTTAGGAATAAGGCTAGTGTTAGGGTAGGGCTTCGTTTGGGTTAGAGTTAAGGCCTGAATTAAGGTTAGGGGTAATGTTAGGTTTAGGTTTAGTTCTACAGTTAGGGTTAGGTTTAGGGCTAGGGCTGGTGTTAGGGTTAGGGTTAGGGCCTAGGTTCACGTTAGAACTAGGACAAGAATTACGGTAGGGCTAGGCTTACGTATAGGGTTAGATTTAAGGCTAGGACTAGGGTTATGGTTAAAGTTAGGTTTAGGGTTAGAGTTAATTCTAGGGTTAGGGGTTTTGCTAGTTTTTGGTATAGAGTTAGGGATTGGATTAATGTTAGAGCTAGGTTTAGCGTTAAATTTAGTGTTAGGGTTTAGGGTTAGAGTTATGGATAGGGGTAGAGTTAGGGTTAGGTGTTTTGGTTAGGGTTAGAGTTAGGGTTATGATTAGGGTTAGGCATTAGGGTTAGGGTTAGGTTTAGAGTTATTGTAAGGGTTAGGGTTAGGGTTTATTGTTAGGGTTCATGGTTAGGTTTAGAGTTAGTTTTATGGATAGGGTTAGAGCTAAGGTTTGGTTTAGGGTTAGGACTAGGGTTAGGGTTAGGGCTAGTGTTAGGGTTAGAATTAGGGCCTGGATTAGTGTTAGGGCTAGGATTAGTTTTAAGTCTAGGCTTAGCTTTAGGATTAAGACTAATGTTATGGTTAGGGTTAGGGTTAGGATGATGGTTAAGTTTAGCGCTAGTTTAGGGCTAGGGCTAGATTTAGGTTTAGGGCTAGGGCTAGGATTAGGGTTATGGCAAGGGTTAGGTTCAGGGCTAGTGTTAGGGTTTGATTTAGGGCTCTGTTTAGGGTTAGGTTTAGTGCTAGGATTAGTATAAGTGCTAGGGCCTGGATTAAGTTTAGGGCTAGGTTCAGGGTTGTGGCTAGGCTTAGTGTTAGGGCTAAGTCTAGGGGGTTAGGTTTAGGGCTATTGTTAGTTTTAGGGCTAGGGTTAGGGTTAAGGTTAGTGCTAGGCTCATGGATAAACCTAGGGCTAGTATTGGGGTTAGGGCTAGTGTTAAGGTTAGTGTTAGGGTTAATTTCAGGGTTAGGCTTGCGATTAGGAATAGGTTTATTTTTAGCAGTTAGGGTTAGAATTTGGGTTAGGTTTTCAGGTTAAGTTTAGGGTTTCATTTATGGTTAGTGTTAGGGTTAAGGTTTAGTGTTAGTTTTAGGGTTAGGGTTAGTGTTAGGGTTAAGTCTAGGGTTAGGGATAGTGTTGGTGCTAGGGTTAGATATAGTGTTAGGGTTAGTTTTATGGCTAGGCCTAGATTTATGTGTAGGGTCTGGATTACGTTTAGTTCTGGGGTTAGATTTTGGGCTACAGCTAGCGTTAGTGTTAGGGCAATTCTTAGGATTATGTTTAAGGGTAGTGTTAGGGTTATGGTTAGGGCTAAGGCTAGGAATAGGGTTATGGCTAGAGTTAGGGTTAGAGTTAAGGTCTGAATTAGGGTTAGGGGTAGTGTTATGTTTAGGTTTAGGTCTAGGGTTAGGGTTAGTTTTTGGGCTAGGGCTAATATTAGGGTTAGAATTAGGGTTAGGTATAGGACTAGGACTAGAGTTATGGTTAGGGCTAGGCTTAGGGTTAGGGTTAGGATTGGGGCTTGGGCTAGGGTTAGGGTTAGGTGTAGAGTTAGGGTTAGGTTTAGGGTAAAGGCTAGTGTAAAGTTTAGGGCTGGATTTAGGTTTAGAGTTATGGCCTGGATTAGGGTTAGATCTAGGTTTATGTTTGGGTTTAATTTTGGGGTTAGGGTTAGAATTAGGGTTTAGGCTTTGGGTTATGGGTTAGGGTTAGTATTAATGTTATGCATTAGGGTTCGAGTTAATGTTAGGGTTAGGGTTACTGTTAGGGTTAGGGTTAGTGCTTTTCTTAGGGTTAAAGTCAGGGCCTGGATTAGGGCTAGGTCTAGGGTTCAGTTTGGGCCTAGTGTTACTGTTTGGGTTAGGGCTAGTGTTAGGGTTAGAGTTAGGGACTGGATTATGGTTAGGGCTTAAATTAGGGTTAGGGCTTGTGTGAGGGGTAGAGTTAGGGCTCTTTTAGGGTTAGAGCTAGGGTTAGTGTAAGGGCTAGAGCCTGGATTAAGTTCAGAGCTAGTTTTAGGGTTAGTGCTAGGCTTAGTGTAAAGGGTAAGGCTAGGGTTAGGTTTAGGGCTAGGGTTAGGTTTAGGGCTAGGGTTTGGGTTAGTGTTAGGGTTAGCACTAGGCTTAGGGATAAGGCTAGGTCTAGTGTTAGAGTTAGGTCTAGTGCTAGGTTTAGGGTTTGGTCTAGGGTTAGGTTTAGGCCTAGGGTTAGGGTTAGGGTTAGGGTTAGGGCTAGGGCTTGGATTAGTCTTATGGCAAATGATACAGTTAGAGCTAGGGCTAGGCTTAGGTTAAGGGCTACACTTAGTGTTAGGGCTAGTGCTAGGTTTAGGGTTAGAGATAGGGTTAGGTTTAGGGTTAGGGTTAGAATTAGGGTTAGGGTTAGTGTTTACGGCTACTGCTATTGCTAGGGTTAGGTTTAGGGCTAGTGTTAGGTTTAGGGCTAGGACTAGTGTTATGGCTAGGTCCTCATTTAGGTTTATGTTTAAGGCTAGTGTTAGGGCTTGGGTAACTGTTAAATTTTGCATTAGGGTTACAGCTCAGGCTATGGCTACTAGGGTTTGGTTTAATGCTAGGGTTAGGATTAGGGCTAGGGCTATTGTTAAGTCTAGGGCCTGGGTTTGGTTTAGGTTTAGGGCTAGGGTTAGGGTTAGTGCTAGGGTTAAGTTTAGGGCTAGGGCTAGCTCTAGTGTTAGAGTTTGGCAAGCATTAGGTTTAGGGCTAGTTCTATGGTTATACTTAGGGCTAGGGTTAGGGTTTGGGCTAGGGTTAGGTTTATGTCTACAGCCTTGGTTAGATTTAGTTGTAGGGCTAGGGTTATTGCTAGGGTTATTTTTAATTCTAGGGTTATGGTTAGTTCTAGGGCTATGGCTAAAATTAGGGTTAGGGATAAGATCAGGGTTAGGGTTAAGGCCAGGGCTACTACTAGGGTTAGGCCTATAGCCTGGGTTAGGTTTAGGTTAAAGGCTAGGGTTAGCACTAGGGTCAGTGTTAAATGTAGCATTAGGTTTACGGCTAGGGCTATGTCTAGGGTTAGGGTTAGTTTTAGGGCTAGGGCTAGGTTTAGGGCTAGGGCCTGGCTTAGGTTTATGTTTAGGGCTAGTGTTATGGTTAGGGCTATGGTTATGGTTAAGGCTTGGGCTAGGGGTAAGGTTAGGGCTAGGGGAAGGGTTAGGGGTAGGTTTTGTGCTAGTGTTTGGTTTAGGGCTATGGCCTTGGTTAGATTTAGGTATAGGGCTAGGGCTATTGTTAGGGTTATTGTTAATTCTAGGGTTATGGTTAGGTCTAGGTCTGGGGCTAGATTTAGGGTTAGGGCTTAAATTATGGTTAGTGTTTGGTCTATTGCCTGTGTTTCGTTTAGGTTTAAAGCTAGATTTATGACTAGTGTCAGTGTTAAATCTAGAGTTAAGGTTATGGCTATGGCTATGACTAGCGTTATTGTTAGGTCTACGGTTAGGTTTAGGGCAAGTGTTAGGCCTAGTGCCTGGGTTAGGTTTAGGTTTAAAGCTAGGGTTAGGGCTAGGGTTAGTGTTGTATCTAGCATTAGGGATACTGCTAGGGCTGATGCTAGAGTTAGGTTTAGGGTTATGGTTAGGTTTAGGGCTAGGGCTAGGGCTAGATTTAAGGCTAGGGACTGAGTTAGGTTTAGGTTTAATGCTAGGGTTAGGGTTAAGGCTAGGGTTAGGTTTAGGTCTAGGGTTAGGATTAGGGCTAGGGCCTGGATTAGCTTTAGGGCTAGGGTTAGTGTTAGCGATAGGATTAGGGTTAGGGCTAGGCTTAGGTTTTGGAATAGTGTTAGGTTTACGGCGACAGCCTCGGTTAGATATATGTGTAGGGCTAGTGTTATTGCTAGTGTTATTGTTAATTCTTGAATTATTGTTAGTGCTAGGGTTTTGGAAAGATTTAGGGTTAAGGCTAAGGTTAGGGTTAAGGTTAAGGCTAGGGCTAGGTTTAGGGCTTCGGTTTCGGTTTAAGGATAGGTTTAGGACTAGAGACAGTGTTTAATCTAGCATTATGGTTACGGCTACTTCTATGGCTAGGGTTACAGGTTAGACTAGGTTTAGTTTTAGGGCTACAGCTTGTGTTCTATATAGGTGTAGGACTAGGGTTATTTTCTAGTGTTAATGTTAATTCTAGGGTTAGGGTTAGGGCTAGGGCCTGGATAGGGTTAGGGCTAGGGTTAGTGTTAGGGCTCGTGTTAGGCTTTGGGCTAAGCTTAGGTTTAGAGGAGGAACTAGGGATAGGGGTAGGGCTATGGTTAGGGGTTGGGCTAAGGTTAGGTTTAAGGCCACAGCCTTGGTTAAATTTAGGTGTAGGACTAGGGTTATTTTTACAGTTATTGTTAATTGGAGGTTTATGGTTGGGACTAGGGCCAGGGCTAGATTTAGGTTTAGGGCTAATTTTAGGGTTAGAGTTAGGGCTATGATTAGGGCCAGGATTAGGGATAGGGCCTAGGATAGGTTTAGGTTTAGGGTTAGGGCTGGGGTTAGGGTTTGGGCTAGGGTTAGGTTTAGTCCTACAGCCTTGGTTAGATTTATGTTAGGGCTAGGGTTAGGGTTAGGGCTAAGGTTAGGTTTAGGTATAGGCTTAGGGTTGGGGCCAGGGCTAGGGCTAGGGCTAGGGCCAGGGTTAGGTTTAGGTTTAGGTCTATGGTTAGGGTTAGGGTTAGGTTTAGTGCTAGAGTTAAGACTAGGACCTGTGTTAGGCTTATCTTTGAAGCTAGAATTAGTGTTAGGGTCAGTGTTAAATCTACCATTAGGAGGGCTAGGGTTAGGTTTAGGGCTAGGCTTAGTGTTAGGGCCAGGGCTAGGCTTAGGTTTGGGGCTAGGTTTATGGTTTCAGCTAGGGTTAGGTTTAGTTCTATGGCCTTGGTTAGATTTATGTTTAGGGCTAGGCTTAGGGTTAGGGCTTGTGTTAGGTTTAGGACTAGGGCTATATTAAGGCTAAGTCCTGGGTTCGGTTTATGTTTAAGGCTAGGGTTAGGACTTGGGTCAGTGTCAAATCTATTGTTAGGTTTAAGGCTAGGGCTATGGCTAGAGTTAGGGTTAGGGCTAGGGTTAGTGTTAGGGCTAGGATTAGGATTAGGGCTAGGCTTAGGTTTTGGGCCAGGGCTAGGATTAGGGTTAGGGATAGTGTTTGGGCTAGGGTTAAGTTTAGGGCTACGGCTTTGTTTAGATTTAGGTATAGGGCTAGGGTTAGTGCTACGGTTATTGTTAACTCTAGGGTAAGGTTTATGGGCTAGGGCTAAGTCTAGACTTTGGGTTAGGGCTAAAATTATTGTTAGGCCTAGGACCTTGGTTAGGGCTATGGCCTGGTTTAGTTTTAGGTTTAAGGCTAAGGTTAGGTCTAGGGTCAATGTTAAATCTTGCATTAGAGTTATGGCCAGGGCTATGGCTAGTGTTGGGTCTAGGATTAGGATAGGGCTAGGGCTAGGGTTTGGGCTAGGGGCTAGGTTTGGATTAGGTTTCAGTCTAGGGTTAGGGTTAAGGCTAGCATTAGGATTAGGGCTTGGGTTAGGTATAGGGCTCTTGCTTGTGTTATATTTAGGTATAGGGCTAGGATTATTTCTAGGGTTAATGTCAATTATAGATTTAGGGTTAGGGCTAGGGCTAGGGCTAGATTTAGGGTTACAGCTAGGGTAAAAGTTAAGGTTAGGACTAGGGCTAGATTAGGGCTAAGGCCTTGGATTGGTTTAGGTTTAAGGCTAGGGTTAGGGCTATGGTAAGTGTCAAATCTAGCATTAATGTTAGAGCTAGGGCTATGGATAGGGTTAGGTTTAAAGCTAGGGTTAGATTTAGGGCTATGGTCTGTGTTAGATTTAGGTGTAGGGCTAGGGTTTTCTAGGGTTAATGTTAATTATAGATTTAGGGCTTCATTTAGCATTAGGGCTAGGGCTAGATTTAGGGTTAGGGCTAGGGTTAAAGTTAGGGTTAGAACTATGGCTAGGTTAGGGCTAAGGCCTGGGTTCGGTGCAGGTTTAAGTCTAGGATTCGGGCTAGGGTCAGTGTTAAATCTAGCATAGGGTTACGGCTAGGATTATAGCTAGGATTAGGTTTAGGTCTAGGGTTATGTTTAGGGCTAGGGTTAGGGTTAGGGTCTGGTTTAGGTTTAGGTCTAGGGTTAGGGTTATGTGTAAGGCTAAGGATCGGTTTAGGGCTAGGGTTTTGGTTAGGGTTAGGGTTAGGGCTAGGGTTAGTGTTAGGGTTATGGCTAGGGTTAGGCTTAGGGCTAGGGCTTGTATTCATGTTACCACTAGGGTTAGGTTTAGAGCTAAGTCTAGGGTTAATTTTAGCGCTAGGTTTAGGTTTAGCGCTAGTTGTAGGATTAGGGTTAGGTCTAGGCTTAGGGTTAGGGTTAGGTTATGGTTAGGGCTAGGGTTAGGGTTAGGGCTAAGGCTAGGTTTATGTCTAGGGCATGTGTTAGGTTTAGGTTTAGGGTTAGGGTAAGTGTTAGGACTAGAGTTAGGATTAGGGCAAGGACCAGGATTATGTTTAGATCTAGGTTTAAATTTTGGGCTAGGGTTAGGGCAAGAGCTAGGATTAGGGTTAGGGTTAGGGCTAGGTTTAGGGCTAGGGTAGGACTAGGCATAGGGCTAGGGCTGGGCTAGGGCTAGGGCTAGATTGCAGTTTAGGCTAGGGTTATGATTTGGGCTATGGTTAGGGTTAGGACTAGAGTTAGGATTTTATTTAGGGCTAGGTTTAGGGCTACAGATTCATTTACTTCTAGGGCTAGGGTTAGGGCTAGGGCCTTGATTATGTTTGAAAATAGGCTTAGAGTTTGGGCTATGGTTTGGGTTAGTGCTAGAGTATGGGTTAAGGCTTGGGTCATGGTTAGGGCTAAGATTAGGGTTTGATTTATGGCTAGTGTTAGCGTTAGTGCTAGGGTTAATGTTAGGGCTAGGCTGAGGGCTAGAGTTAGGGCTATGTTTAGGTTTAGAGCTAGGGTTACCATAAGGGCTATGGCCTGGATTAAGTTTTGGCCTAGTGTTAGGGTTATGGCTAAGGCAAGGGCTAGGGCTAGGGTTAGGATAGGGCTAGGGTTAGGATAGGGCTAGGGTTAGGACTAAGGCTAGTGATAAGTTTAGGGTTAGGGTTAGGGTTATTGTTAGGGCTAGCGTTAGGGTTAGGTTTAAGGCTAGTATTAGGATTAGGGCTAATATTAGGATTAGGGTTAGGTTTAGTGTAAGGGGTAGAGTTACGGTTGGGTTATTGGTATGGTTAGGGGTTAGGGTTAGGATTAGGATAACGGTTAGGTTTAGGAGTTAGGTGTAGGGATAAGTCCCGACCCTTAGTGTAGTAATATGAGCTTCGGGGCTGAGTCCCCTGCACCCGGCCGCCCGCACGGCTAGCTTTACCCGAAATAATTACACGGAAACAGTATTCTTTTAAATACTGCCTGACCCATTAGTTCCAATTTCTTATTGGCTAGCTTTTACGTATTGATCTAACCCATTTCTAATAATCTGTGTCACCCCACGAGCTGGCTTACCAGGGAAGATCTTAACCTGCGTCTGTCTGGAGTGGGAGAATCATGGCGACTCTCTGACTCAGCTTCTTTCTCCCAGCATTCTGTTCTGTTTTCTCTGCCTACCTAAGGGTTTGCCTATTAAATGGGTCTAAGCAGTTTCTTTATTAATAAGAAATCACTCCCACATCACCTTAGGGAGCATGTTCTCCTCGGGCTAATGTTTGCCTATAAATTTGGCCACTGCATCTGCTTTCCTGGTCTCCGTGGGAACTGTGGTTCTGTAAATCTATTTCTCCATTAAAGATATATATAATAAAAAAAGAAAGAAAAAAACATAGAGGGGTGGAAAACATCCCCAAAAATAGGTTAGATAATGCTTTGTTAACCTTGAATTTTCTCAACGCTAATGGGAAGGGAACAACGGCTGCAGAAAGACATTGGATAATGGAAAAGTCTACTGAACTAAATCAACCAGTTCATTTCAAGGATGTGACCTCACAATGGAAGCCAGGAGATGTGCTGCGTTGGGGAAGGGGTTTTGCTCTTATCTCCACAGGTAAGGAAAAATTGTGGATACCATCAAAATTAATAAAGGTTC
>NW_004949266.1:45328-53405 GCF_000317375.1 Microtus ochrogaster | reverse complement strand
ATTCTTGTATATTGATACAAAGTTAAATTATATTGACTATTGTATGCATGCATGTTTCTATCTCTGTTTAAAACATTTTTTATGTATTGACACATATTGTATTGATATATTTATATATATATATATAGTATATATTTACCATATTGCAGTGTACATTTCTACCTCTGATTAAGATACTTATATAATGTTTGTGTATTGATATATATTTACCATATTGCAATGTATATTTGTACATTGTTTATATTTGAAGGTCATTATCCTCATTTGTTACACAGTTGTTTATTGTCTTGGTCTTTAAATTAGATAGGTATTGAGAATTATATAGATCAATAGTATTCTAAGTTTGTCATTTATAATTAGACTAATCAGGTTCTTTAGATACATAGAGATTATACTCAGTATAGATAGATAATCTTCAACTTCTTCAAAGAGCTGTAGAAAATGGCCTTTAATCTAACTCAGAGTTTCGTGATAGTGAGACACAATTGCTCCTCGCAACACCGATCTATTCCCGAGGGAATGTTGAGCACCAAAGACACTCCACCTGGAGCCTTTCTATTTGGCAGAACTGGCCTTTGAGCAAATAAATTCCCATACCTCAACCACTGACAGAGATACAGAGCATGCATCAATGGATAAAATAGGACTGTCATATCCTGCCAAGACAGGGTATATAGTTTTGAAAAGTTGCATGCCTCTGAAAATGGTATGTCAGTTATGTTAGGCCTTAGCCAAAGTTTGTAGCTTCAACGCTGCAAATGTGACTTTGGGTGGTTGCCCAGGTAGCTAGTTGTCTCTGTGACTTGTTGCATGTTTTGGAAGTTGTTTTAATTATACCCAGGTAACATTATTTCCCTTCTCAGATCTTCGATGTGTTTGAAGACTATATAAATGTAGTTACTGTTCTCTCATGACTTGGCCAAGTTATTTATTATACAAGACCTAAGCTAGTTAGAATAGGATATTTGTACTTATTGTATATAATTTCATAGTAAGTTTAGAACTCTCTTACTTAAAAAAAGGGGGGAGGTGTTTTGGGAGGTCCTTCTGCTCCTCCAGCCAATAGCCACTGAGATACCAGCCCATTGGGGCGTGGTCATTCTCTTTAAAAAAGCGGCCACTTCCCTCCTCTCTCTCTTTGCTTCCTGCTCCACTTTCGGCGACTAGACTCCTTCTTGATTGCGCAGAGGGCTGTTGTCTGGGACGGTGATCTGTAAGTTTTTTCCCCTTTAAAAAAATACCACCCTATTATTGATAATTCCAAACTTGTGTGGGATTGTTTTTGACTTACGCCTTCATCACTAGGGTTAGGGTTAAGCATACGCTTAGTGTTAGGGTTAGGTTTAGGGTTTGGGATAAGGTTACGGTTACGGTTACGGTTAGGTTTAGGGTTTAGGGTTTGCATTAGGGTTTAGTGTTAGGGTTAGGGTTATTTTAGTGTTAGGGTTAGGGTTACGGTTAGTGTTAGTGTTAGGAGTAGGGTTAGGGTTAAGGTTAGGATTAGGGTTAGGCATTCGGGTTAGGGTTAGTGTTAGGGGTCAGGGTTAGGGTTAGGTTTACTGTTAGGATTAGGGTTAGGGTTAGGGCTTGAGTTCTGTTTATGGCTAGGGTAAAGGTTATAGTTAGGGCTATGTTTAGGGTTAGATCTAGGGTTAGTGTAAAGGCTAGGGTCTGTATTATGGTTAGGGCTAGGGTTAGGGTTAGGGCTAGGCTTGTGTTAGGGCTAAGGCTATAGTTAGTTTTAGGGCTAGCGTTAGGTTTAGGGCTCCGGTTTGTGTTAGGGTTAGGGCTAGTCTTAGGGATAAGGGTAGGGCTAGTATTAGAGTTAAGGCTAGTGCTAGGATAAACATTAGGGCTAGGGTTAGTGTTAAGGTTAAGGTTAGGTTTAGGGCTAGGGCTTGGATTATTGTTATGGCTAGGGTTAGGGTTAGAGCTAGGGCTAGTGTGAGGATTATGGTTAGGGCTAGTGTTAGGGTTAAGGTTGGCGTTAGGGTTAAGATTACGGTTACGATTAGGTTTAGGATTTATGGTTTGGTTTATTGTTATGGTTATGGTTAGGGTTAGGGGTTAGTGTTAGTGTTAGGGTTATGGTTAGGTTTATGGTTACAGTTAGAGGTAGGGCTATGGTTAGGGTTAGGTCCAGGTTTAGGGTTAGTTCTTGGGTTATGGCTATATTTAGGGTTTGATGTAAGGCTATGTTTAGGGTTAGGGTTAGGCCTAGGGTGGGGCTTAAAGTTAGGGCTATGTTTAGGGTTAGAGTTAGGGTTAGTGTAAGGGCTATGGACTGGATTAAGTTCAGGGCTAGTGTTAGGTTTAGGGCTAGTCTTAGTGTTATGGCTTAGTCTAGGGTTAGGTTTAAGGCTATAGTTAGGTTTAGGGCTAGGGTTACGGTTAGGGTTAGGGCTAGAGTTGGGGTTTGATTTAGAGCTAGGTTTAGGGCTACTGCTTTACATTTAGTGTTAGTGTTAGGTCTAGGTTTGGGGTTTGGGCTTCGGTTAGGGCTAGGTTTAAGGTTAGGGCTAAGGTTAGGGCTAGGGCTAAGGTTAGGGTGAGAACTAGGGTTAGGTTTAGTGTTAGGGTTAGTTTTAGGGTTAAGTTTAGGGTTAAGATTAGTGTTAGGGATAGAGTTATGGTTAGGGTTAGGGTTAGGATTTAGTGTTTGCCCTAGGGTTAGTGTTAGGGTTAGGGCTAGGGCTTGGATTAGAGTTACGGCTAGGGTTAAGTTTAGAGCTAGTGATAGGGTTATGATTAGGTCTAGGCTTATTGTTAAGGCTGGTGCCAGAATTAGGCTTACAGCTACAGTTAGGGTTAGGGCTAGGGCTAGGTTTATGGCTAGGGTGTGGGTTAGATTTAGGGCTAGGGTAAGTGTTCAGGCTAGGGTCAGTGTTATGGCTAGGGCCTGGATTATGTTTATATCTAGAGTTAGGGTTAGGGCTAGGGTGAAGAATAAGGCTAGGCTTAGTGTTAGGGGTAAGGCTAAGGTTAGGTTTAGGGCTAGGGTTTAGGTTAGGGTTAGGGCTAGGGTTAGGGTTAGTTTTAGGGCTAGGGTTTGGGTTAGGGTTATGGGTATGGTTAGGTTTAGAGCTAGGGTTTGGTTTTAGGTTAGATTTATGCTCATGTTTATGGCTAGTTCTAAGGTTAGAGTTAGGGCTAGGCCTAGGGTTATAGCTAGGGCATGGGTTCGGTTTATGTTTAGGGCTAGTGTAAGTTTTAGGGCTAGGGTTAGTGTTAGGGCAAAGGTCTGTATTATCTTTAGATTTATGGTTAGCATTTGGGCTAGGGTTAATCTTAGGGTTAAGGCTAGTGTTAGCGTTAGTGTTAGGCCTAGGTTTAGGTTTAGGATTAAAGCTAATATTAGGGTTAGTATTAGGGCTAGGATTAGGTTTATGGCTCGGGTAGGACTAGGGCTAGATTTAGGTTTAGTGCTAGGGTTAGGGTTGGGGTTAGGGTTAGGGTTAAGGCTAGAGTTAGGGCTTGATTCAGGGCTAGGGTTAGGGCTACAGCTTTAATTACGCTTAGGGCTATGGTTAGCGTTAGGTATAGGTTTAGGATTAGATCTTGGGTTAGGGCTATGTTTAGGGTTTAATGTAGGTCTAGATTTAGGGTTAGGGCTAGGCTTACAGATAAGACTAGGGCTAGTGTTAGGATTAGGGCTAGTGCTCATGTTAGGGATAGCACTAGGGTTAGTGTTATGGCTAGGGTTAGGGCTAGGCTTATGGTTAGTGCTAGTGCTAAGGTTAGGGTTAGGATTAGGCCTAGGGTTATAGCCAGGGCATGGGATAGGTTTAGGTTTAGGGCTAGGGTAAGTGTTAGGTCTAATGTTAGTGTTAGGGCTAGGGCCTGTATTATCTGTAGATCTATGGTTAGAGTTTGGGCTAGGTTTTATTTTAAGTCTAAGGCTATTGTTAGGGTTAGGGCTAGGGTTAGGGCTAGAATTAGGTTTATGGCTAGGGTTAGGGTTTGATTTAGAGCTAGGGTTAGGGCTACAGCTTTATTTACGTTTAAGTCTAGTGTTAGGGTTAGGTCTAGGTTTAAGGTTAGGTCTTGGGTTATGGCTATGTTTAGGATTTGATGTAGGACTAGGTTTAGGGTTAGCATTAGAAAGAAAGAAAGAAAGCAAGAAAGCAAGAAAGAAAGAAAGAAAGAAAGAAAGAAAGAAAGAAAGAAAGAAAGAAAGAGACAAGGTGGGCTTGAACAGATAAACGAACCACCAACACTTTTAAAAAGGATGTTAGTCAATCAAGACATAGAAAAGGACAGACATGGGCCCTCACACTCGAGTTTATGAGACACTACTGAGAGCATGGAGCCCATAGGACAAGGTTTTGGCTTCCCCTTCCCCTCCCACATAAGCCAGATAAATAAATGCCCAGCAGCAGAAGCATGAAAGCAGCTTCTCAGACCGTTTAGAGCTCCTGAGTACTGGGGTTACAGTCATGGCAGAGGATATGACTAGGCCAGGGCTCCCTTTACAACCACGATCCAGGCCCCCAGCACTGCCTTCCTTCCTTCCTTTTTTAAATGCCAGTTTACTAAAATATTAGTTATTTTAATTGCATTAGGAGGCTAGAAATGTTCGGGTTTTCATGAGTGGGCAGACATATGAAAGGAAGGAAGGAAGGAAAGAAGGAAGGAAGGAAGGAAGGAAGGAAGGAAGGAAGGAAGGAGAGAAGGATCAGAGCACTGAATATACAGGTGCACAGTCCTTACACCAATGTTGACTGCAGATAGAAAATAAGAGGAAGAAAAAAAAAACAGAATGTCACCAAAAGGACAGCCTGGTCTATAAAAGTGAGTTCCAAGACAGCCAGGGCTATTACAAGAAATTGGCTGAGTTCAAATCAGCCATTTCCCAACTCCAACAAGAATGTTTACAGGAAAGGCAACAGATATGCACAGCAAGGAAGGCCAGTGGAGCTGTAGGCATGCCCTTCACATGCTTTGAAACTTTTCTGTTGCAAGGTCACAGAGTTAGGAAAGGATCTTGATCTTGAACTTTCCTTAATAGTAAATCTGTATGTGTATCACACTCAAGCCAAGTGCCCCTCAGAGCTCATGGAGGACAAAACAGAGCTCTGGACTAAGAGAGACGGGGGGGGGGGGATTCACTCAAGAAAATGAAAGCAAAACCCTACACAAATCCTGGCAAACAGTAAAATCAGTCCTATGAGGAAATTTTTAGCTCTAATTGCCTACTTTTTAAAAAGACTTCTAACCGGGTAATGGTGGCACACTCCTTTAATTCCAGCACTCGGTCTGGTCTCCAAGAGCTAGTTCCAGGACTGACTCAATTAGAGAGAACTAGAGAGAAACCCTGTCACAAACCAAACAAACAAACAAAAGAATAAAGTATTACATCAATCAATAGATGCATACATAGATGGAAGAATAGATGGACAGATAGACAGACAGATAGACCCACACCCCATCTTCTGTCTTCTGAAGGTACCAGGCTCTCTCACAGGGGTCAGGCAGAAACGCAGGCAGTGTATGTGTGTGATATCAAGCAAGCCTATATGTGATATATAGGGTATGATAGGATAATGTCAGTATTAAGTTGGGGTAGGTCTCAGGAGCACAAGAACCCAAATCTGTGCTGTACTCCCTGTCACCAGAAGAGGGCACTAGATCCCCACCCTGTGGTTTCTGGACATTCCAGAAATTCCATCTCTCCAGTTCTCATTCTTTCATTGTTCCTCCTACAGGCCTGCATCTAGTGAGAGAGTGGGCACCGTTCCTCCCTGCTTCTGTGTATCTGTGTCTGTCACGTCCTGGATAGCCAGAGTGCCGGCCACCTATGCCTGAGATAGATGTGGCTGGCAGCCCTGGGGCTGGGGAAAAGGGAGAGAGTGGGTCCCCTGGAGAGCCTTGGGCAGAGGCTCTGTGGATTCCCTGCAGGAGGCCTCACTGCCTCTGAGGAGCCCATGGGGGAGGGGGAAAGGGAAGGTCAACCATACAGTCCTGCCTGGCTTTTGCTTTGCTTTGTTTTGTTTTTGTTTTGTTTTGTTTTGTTTCCAGGTACAGCTGTGACCAGGTCTGAATCCAGGACAGACTCCAAAGCTAGAGAGAAATCCTGTCTCAGAAAACAAAACAATAAATAAATAAACTAATAAATGAATGGATAGATAGATATAGATAGATAGATAGATAGATAGATAGATAGATAGATAGATAGATAGATAGATAGATAGATAGATAGATAGATAGATAGATGATAGCCGGACAGAGAGATGATAAAAAAACACCTCCAAGATCAGGGAGACCAAAAGCAGGCAGATCACTGTGAGTTTAAGGCTCCCTTGTTCTGCAGATTGAGATTCAGGACAGGCAAAGTGACACAGAGAAACCCTGTTTTCAAAAAAAAGGTGGGGGCTGGAGAGATGGCTCTGTGGTTAAGAGTGCTGACTGCTCTTCCAGAGGACCCAGGTTCAATTCCTACCACACACATGGCAGTCAACAGCTGTTGGTAACTCTCAGATCTGACACCCTCAGATAGACATACATACAGGCAAAACACCAATGCCAATAAAATAAAAATAAATAAATTATTAGGAAAACAAATATATAAAAAAGGTGTTTAGTGCATGCCTTTAATCCCAGCACTAGGAGGCAGAGGCAGATGGTTCTCTGTGAGTCTGAGGCCAGTCTTGTCTACAAAGTGAGTCCCAGGGCATACAAGGGTACACAATGAAACGCTATGTTGAAAAAACACAAATAAACAAACAAATAAAGAGATAATAACAATAAAAATATTTGAGAGTTCAAATAATGGACTTCATCCACAATAAAAGAATATAAAAATAAAAATATCAAATGCGCTTGAACACATTGGCACAGAAGACCACTTCCTAAATACAACCCCAGTAGTACAAACACTGAGAGAAACAATAAGTGAGACCTCCTGAAACTGAAAAGCTTCTGTAAAGCAAAGAACATGGCCAACAAGACAAAATGACGGCCTTACAGAATGGGAAAAGATCTTCCACTAACCCCACATCAGACAGAGGTCTGATCTCCAAAATACACAAAGAACTCAAGAAATTGGTCATCAAAAGAACAAATAATCCAATTTAAAAAAATGGAGTACAGACCCAAACAGAGAACGCTCAACAGAGGGATCTAAAATGGTTGAAAGACACTTAAATGTTGGGTCGAGGGGATCATGCAAAGATGAGAACACCACCAAGTCTAATAAACCAGAAGCAAACTTTATTCCAGAAACCAGATCCTACAAAAAACAAAAGCAAACTTAAAAATAAATAAATAAAAATCACCACAGGTCACAGAAGCTTATCAGCTATCTGAGACCACAGGCAGAGTTTGGGCTTCTGACACTGTGGCAAAAGGCCACAGGCAAACTTTTATATATGTTTTTTTCTTTTTTAATTTGGGACGGGGGCTCTCTACAAATCCTAGGAATTCACAGAGGTACACCTGTCTCTGTCTCTTTGATGACAGAATAAAAGATGTGCACCACAGTGACAACCCAACTAAGTTTTTAGTATCTCATTCTGTTAATTTCATGTACATTTAGTTTAATTTCAAATTTTGTTTGTATCTCTTAGTCTGCACCAAGTGTATCCTTGTTGGGGGGGGCAGGGAAGGTGCCTTATTTTAGAACATTTTATTTAACTTTTATTTGAGACAGTCTTTCCAAGTTGTGTAGAACTTAGTTTCATTTCAAATTTTTAAAGACCAGGATGAAAGCATTCAAAAGGACTGGTTCCGTATCTGGCAGAGAGGCAGGTGAATCTCTGGGAGTTTGAGGAGAGACTGGTAGACAAGAGCTAGTTCCAAAGATAGGCACTAAAGCAACAGAGAAAACCCTGCCTTGAAAATCAAAACAAAAACACAAACGAAAATAAAAAACATAAATTAAATCTGTGTGTGTGTGTGTGTGTGTGTGTGTGTGTGTGTGTGTGTGAGAGAGAGAGAGAGAGAGAGAGAGAGAGAGAGAGAGAGAGAGAGAGAAGAAATGATCAAACAGGAAATAAGAAATAAAACCAAAACCATCATGTCACCAAGATGACAGCCTGGTTTATATAGTGAGTTAAAGGTATTATACAGAGAAACCCTG
>NW_004949266.1:37774-44817 GCF_000317375.1 Microtus ochrogaster | reverse complement strand
CTCTGTAGCTTTGGCTTGTACATTTAGTTCAATTTTAATTTTTTTTGTTTTGTTTTTTGAGACAGAGTTTCCCTGCATAACAGTTCTAGCTGATCTGGAACTAGCTCTTGTAGACCAAGCTGGCTTCAAACTCCCAAGAAATTCACCTGCCTCTGCCACCTGTGTGCTGGGAATAAAGGCATGTGACATCACTGCATGGCCAATTTCAAATTTTATTTAAATCTCTCTCTTGGTGTGCCTGTGTATGTGGGGGAGACAGGGAAGGTGTCATATTTCCAAACATTTTCATAACTGCACTTAGCACTGCACTCTTTTACATTTTATTTTACTTTTATTTGAGACAGTGTTTCCAGTTGTGTAGTTTAATTTCAATTTCTTAAAGAATCTTTTTATGATTTATTTAACTTTATTTTATATGCAGTGGTATGAAGGTGTCAGATCACCCAGAAACTGGATTTACAATCACTATGAGCTGCCATGTAGGTGCTGGGAATTGAACCCAGTTTCTCAGGAAGAGCCACCAAACTAGCTCTCCAGGCTCTGCTATGTATGAAACCCTGATCCAGAGAGGCAGGTGGATCTCTGGGAGTTTGAGGCCAGCGTGGTTGACAAGAGCTAGTTCCAAAGACAGGCTCCAAAGCAACAGAGAAACCTCTTGACTGCTTTGGTGGGTTACTTAGTCTAGGGGTTGTAACCCGCCTGGCAGTTCAGTTATTCCAGGGTTCCGGAGAGGCACTATCTGTAAGATATGAGGTGAGAGAGAAGAAGGAGGCCATGCTAAGTTTGTCAGAGCCTCCGTTTATTAGAGATGGGGTACAGCTTATATAGGGTAAGGAGTTGGGGGGTGGGCACAGGGGCCTGGGCTCTTGCCACGTGGTTCACGTTGGTCACATGGTCTAGGAGGTTACCTTCGGTCAGGTCACCTAGGCCAGGAAGTCACGAGTTGACACACCTAGTTCTCTAGATAGTTTGGAATGTGGGGTGGGTTCCACTAACAGATAGCTCTCCATTAACAGCTAATTTGGGTGTGGGGTAGGCTCTGTCAATAGAACGGTTCTTAACACAATTATGGGTGTGGGGTTCTCTGCACACTCCCCAGGGTGTTCCTGTAATGATTTTAGGAGGAAATTGGCTCCTGACAGATCCCCCTTTCTTAAAGACAGGCAGCTATTAAGTGGAGGGCACCAGGTCAGAGTCAACCATGGTGTCAGATCTAAAGGATAAGGGACTGGGACAAGGAGAGACCCTCCTCTAGAATGGTGAAGCAATTTACCTCTCCTGGGAACAGAGGGGTGCCTTATGATTCTTAGGTAGAGTGGGGACCAGGTCTTTTTTCCCCTTACCAGTCCTAGGGTTCCCAGGACCCTGTCTAGGGTGGGGGATGTTCTGCCACAAGTCATCCGTCCTTGGAGCTCCTCAAATAAAAGGTATCTAGCAAGATTTAAAGTAAGCAGATCACAGGGCACCCTGTCTTAGGCCATGTGGACGGCACCCCTTGTGCCTGGCACCATGTCATGTTGAGCCGGTTTCTACAACTTCTGTATGGTGTGCTGTTCAGGCGAGGGTCCACACTAACTCCCATCACTGGACCCCTGCGTCTATCATTAATGAAAAGAATGTGAGGAGCTCCTCAAACAAAAGATATAATGATATAATTTGGGCACCAATAACTCCATCTACCAGACAAGAAGAAAGGGCGTTTTCCAAACCCCATATTCACCTTTTAGTCTGGCCTAAGGTACATCCTCCTTCCTAAATGCCTACTCCACAATAAGTGCTGCCTGCCAAAAATTAGGGCAGTGTAAAAGGGGGTCTAAATCTAAAATTTTTAACATATGCATTAAACCCAAACACTTTACAGCATGTGTCAAACCTTTTCCAACATCTATAAGCAGTTACAAGTATCATTAGATCAATTGTAGTAAGAGTACAATGACCTACATTGTTGTTATTAAACACCACCAATTCCAGTCTCTGAGCAACAGTGACAGGAACCCCAATCTTCCCTCTTCTTAAGTGAAGAGGCATTAATATTTTAATTAAAATGAGTTCTGTGTCCCAAGGATTACAGCAGCCTGATGTTTAGTCTGCACCTTAGCTCCAAAGCAAGCAGAGTTTAAACTGTAGAAGCAGTTTAGCATTTGTGCTTCAGGGCAGGTGGGATTCCTGAGTGAGGTGAGCTGGATTCAGCTATCTGAAGCACATCCTAACAATTATCTCAGGAGGGTTTCCCTGGACTCTGGAGGCAGTATGACACCCTGCAGAGTGGCATAGCAGGTTCTGTTATCAGGCACTCCTCTCCTTGGGGGCAGGAAAGGCCAGACCAAGGACCTCTCCCCAGTCGCCTCTGGAACTCCTCTGTGGGCATCTGCAGCCTCGACATCAGATCCAGCTTTTATTTTCTTTCTTTGAAAAAAGCATAAACATATCCTCAACCTCAAATATACATAGGTTGGGTTTTTTCATAATGCATTGCAAGGGCTTTTCCACCTTGCCCTAGCAAAGGTCAGCTTGGTGTTATCACGCCAGATCCGTTTGCATCAGGATCTGTTTGCAACTTTTATGAGTTGCTTTCAAAGAGCCTTGTTATTCTCCACAATTTTTTTTTCTTAACCATATATGTAGTTCTTCCATTGGAAGAATCATTTGTAAAATTTACCATAAAATCCTTTAAGGGATTTTTTGCTATAACATTAGTAAAATACAGGTGTGTGAATTGTAGCAATGATCTGGGAAAGATTGTTTTTGCCTTTGAATTGAGCAAACACAATTGTCTAGGAATCAATCTTAAAATTATCAATGAATCTATTGTTTAGTATAAGAAACATTGATCATAGTCAATATTTTGTCAAACCATTTTCCAGCTTTTATCCTGCCCTTTTGTATCAGACAGGCTACTGTTTTAAATTAAGAGTTTAATATCTTAACTGGCAAAAACTGAGAAGGTTTAGCCATAAACAGCATTTTTTATAAAACTGTTGTAGAATAAGTTTTACATTTAATACACACACTTGTCATAGCTGAATTATAATTAATATACTGTATTTGTTGATTATTGTATACTTTACCTGTTGATTTATATTTTACCTGCTTGAGTACTTGTTAGGCAGCTGTTTTAAGCTCTCTATTGGAAACTGTTTTTTGTAAGAATTTTACCTATAGGCTCAAGGTCTCCCATAAGAATATTATAATTAGGGCTTTAACCATTGGACATCCAACCAAAAGTTTGTAAGCTATCCTTGTTATGGTTTTGGTCCCTTTAAGAGACAAGCCACACCCATTCCCCTCCCCATACACTGAGGCAGGCTGATCTTCAGCTTCCAGCCTGAGCTTGCTCTCTTTTCCATCTTCTCGGAGAGGCAGCTTCGCTTCTGCCTCTCTCCCCACTTCTCTGCTTCCCCCTTCTCTGTCTCTTTCTCCTCTTCTCTCTCTCCCTCTCTCTCTGTCCCCCCCTTTACCCTTCCTCCTCCATAACCCCCTGAATAAACATTCAACCTCACCCTGCATGTCATGTCTATCCATGTCTCTGTCTTCTGCTTGCCCGCCTTGTCTCCCTGCCTGGAACCAGCCATTGCTCGGGGACCAGCAGCCGTCTCTGCCTGGGGCCCACTGCCTGCTACCACATGACCTGCCACCACTGCTCTGGGACCAGCAGCTGTCTCTGCCTGGGACTGGCTGCTCCCAGGGCCTGCCTGCTGTCTGCCGCCACATGGCCCGCCACCACCACTCAGGCCACCGCTCTGGGACCGGCAGCCATTTCTGCCTGGGACTGGCTGCTCCCAGGGCCCGCTGCCTGCCACCACATGGCCCACCACCACCATTTGGGACCTACAGCATTTCTGCTGCCTACTGCCACCCGGGATCCTGCAGCATTTTTTAAAAAAGAATAACAATCCTCCTCTTAAGTTTTAAGTCTGCCTTGCAGATAGGAAAATGGAAAAAGGAAGCATTTTTTAACTAATAATGTTGGCCTCATTAGACACCAACATGTAGAAAAATGAAAATAGATTTATATCCATCTCCATGTACAAAACTTAAGTTTAAATGAGCCAAAGGCTTCAGCATATAAAAATTATGTTGAACCTCACAGAGAAAAAAATTTTTGAAGTACACTTTGCCACGTCTCAAACACAGCCTCAGTGGCACAAACATTGTGAGAAACCATAAATTATATCTCCTGAATTGAGAAGTTTTTGTATATCAAGGCTATAGAGTGGGAAAAGATCTTTACTTATCATAAATCCATTTCAAAAATATATGAAGAACTCAGGAAATTAGTTATTAAAAATTAATCCAATAAAAAATATTTGTTACAGACCTAAACTGAAAACTTCCAACAGACAAACCCCAAAATGACTGAGAGACACCTAAAAAATGTTTAAACATAACATCCTTTAGCCATCAGAGAAATGCAAACCAAAACTCTGAGATTTTATCTTATCCTTGTAGAAATGACCAAGATTAAAAATTATTGCTAAGAATTTATGCCTAAGAAAATGTGGGTAGGGAAAAAACTCCATTGCTGGAAGTGCAAACTGACAGTCACCTTTGGATCACATAGTATTGAAAAACCTGGACAAACCAGACTCCCCCAGCAGGAAGAGAGAATCAAAAATCCAGGGCCAGCCTGTTCAGCTTCCCTGTACCAGGAAGACAAAGCCAGACTGCAATCCTGATAACAATCCAGAGAAACAGGGAGCCTCCCCACTGCGATTATCACTATTTTAGGAACTAGCTTATTATGACCCTGGGAGTGGTCCTGAGGCAGGGAGCTGTTGTCCTGTGACCACCACTGGATTTTTGGAATTTATGACCCTCCTGGACCACTGGGCTGTGGCCCCTTTCCTCAAAAATTTTTTCTCCCGGTCACTCCCCCCAAAGCGAGGCACACGCGACCTCAGCAAGGGCAGTCTTTGGCGAGCCATGGGGGGGCACGCCATCCCGAGACCTGAGTGGGAGTCTCCCCAGCACTGAGGGACCCTCATTCTGTCTATTTTTTAAAATTAGGCAAATATCTACCTTAAAACTTTGCAATACCCCTTTTGGGCCTAAATACAAAGTTGTTTAACCAAACCACAAGGACACATGCTCAGCCATGCCCAGAGCAGAACCACTTTATCATAGTCAGAATCTTAAAATAACCCAGATGTACCTGTTTTACACCTAGTATAAATGAGACATCATCCTTTTAAATATCCATGAATACCACAAAATATCTTGGAGTAACTTTAAGCAAGCAGGACAGAAGTTTTGGGTCCTGTTATCTCTGCTTGTGAAGGCAGAAATGTTTTTTTTTTATTTTTAACTATTATCATTTGTTAGAGTATAACTCTGGCCCTTGATAAATTTAATTAAGAGGCCTGAGTCTCAGCAGTTCGCTCTGAAGTCACGCCTAGCAGCAGGAAAGGACCTCAAGCTGAAACAATACGACTCCCACCCAAGAGCGGGCCGTACAATTGGAAAAACTTGTAGGATAAGAACTTTAAATCTTGAAAGATCCTCTACTTTCTTGGGAAAGCAGAAGAAACACAGCAAAAATGACAATTTCACTGAAAGCAGTTTACAGATTCAGTGTAAATGTCCATTAAAAATTATAGCAACATTTCTCACAGAACTCACATACAGATTTAATGTAAATGTTCATGAAAATTATAGCAAAACTTCTCACAGAACTTGAAAGAACAATATAGAACTCAAAAGAACAATCCCCAACCTTATACGAAAGAAATAAAAACTCAGAATAGCCTAAACAATTTTAAAAATCCTCTGAATGTATCATAATTTTGATTTTAAAACTTTCCTACAGAACCACAGTACTAAAATTAATCTACCTTAGATTTAAACTTATACACCTACAAACTAAAGATTTTTGACCAAGAAGCAAGATTTTTTTTGTCCTGGAACTAGCTCTTGTAGACCAGGCTGGCCTCGAACTCCCAGAGATCTACCTGCCTCTGCCTCCCGAGTGCTAGGATTAAAGGTGTGCGCCACCACCGCCCGGCTAAGAAGCAAGATTTTTAAACTGGAAAAGAAGCATATTTACTGTCCTGAATGAAGCTACAGCTTTTTGAGTCTAGATTCCTGTATAGCAAACCTGCCTGTCCGCTTTCACTCCATATTGCAGGGGGTTAAAGACATAGGCTCTCTAGCCCTAGCAGCCAGCCTGCTTGGCAGGCATAGCTGTGTGGATTGTACCCTAACTTCTCGCATCTTGAGTGACTCCCTTTTGAGTCCGCAAGCAAACACATAAAGCAAACACATAAATCTCTCTTTTTGACTCTTACTCCTCTCTCCCTGATTGATTGATTAAATTTCTGTATTAATTTCTCTGCCTTTGAAAGTCCCATATCTTTTTGGATGACAGTGATCCTGTGCCTACCTCATTCTGCAGATCTGTCTGAGTTCTACAGCCACAGAATCTTCTTTTTTCTTCTTGTTGTTGTCCCGGGACCGAGCGACGTCGTTTAATAGTTGGCCATGCTCCGAGTCACTGGTTTGGGTACCACTATAAACTGCTTTTGGGTGGGTTACTTAGTCTAGGGGTTGTAACCCACCCTGTAGTTCAGTTATTCCAGGGTCCCGGAGAGGCACTATCTGTAAGATATGAGGTGAGAGAGAAGAAGGCCATGCCAAGTTTGTCAGAGCCTCCGTTTATTAGAGATGGGGTACAGCTTATATAGGGTAAGGAGTTGGGGGGTGGGCACAGGGGCCTGGGCTCTTGCCACGTGGTTCACGCTGGTCACATGGTCTAGGAGGTTACCTTCGGTCAGGTCACCTAGGCCAGGAAGTCACAAGTTGACACACCTAGTTCTCTAGATAGTTTGGAATGTGAGGTGGGTTCCACTAACAGATAGCTCTCCATTAACAGCTAATTTGGGTGTGGGGTAGGCTCTGTCAATAGAACAATTCTTAACACAATTGTGGGTGTGGGGTTCTCTGCACACTCCCCAGGGTGTTCCTGTAATGATTTTAGGAGGAAATTGGCTCCTGACAGAAACCCTGCCTTGAAAACAAAACAAAAACACAAACCAAAAAAAATAAAA
>NW_004949266.1:31758-37060 GCF_000317375.1 Microtus ochrogaster | reverse complement strand
AAGGCCAGCCTAACCTACCAAGGACATTCCAGGACTGTTACATGCATAGACTCTTTCTCAAAAACACAACCAAACACACACACACACACACACACACACACACACACACACACACACACAAAACCAGAAGAATTAGGAAAGTGTTCCTGAAAAACCACAAACCAACTAGATTGTACTTAATAGCAATCAAAAGTGGGTGAAATATAAAATGGAGAGAAATTCTTTGATGAAATCCAACCTGCTTTCTTGGTCAAAGCTGTACAGCCAATAGAACTAGAAAGAGGGAACATGTGTCCATTGTAACACGCCTGACAGTTCAGTTATTCCAGGGTCACAGAGAAGCTAAGGGGGGGGGGGTTCTTGTCAAAGCCTTTTTCTTCTCTCCTAGCCCATTTATCTTCCAGAGAGTGCCTCTCCGTGACCCTGGAATAACTGAACTTCCAGGCAAGTTACAAAACCTAGACTAAGTAACCCGCCAAGGCAATCTACAAGAGGCCAGGCAGTGGTGGCACATGACACACACCACACACCTTTAATTCCAGGACTTGCAAGACAGAGGCAAATGGATCTCTGTGAGTTCAAGGCTATTCTGGGTTACCCAAGATTAATCCAAAAACAGGTTGTGGTGGCTCACACTTTTAGGCCCAATATTTGGGAGTCGCATACCTTTAATCATAGCACTAGGGAGGTGGAGACAGGAGCAATATGCCTAGTCAGAGTGAGGAATATAAAGGGGAAGAGACGGGAACTCACTGGAGTATGGAATCTGAGGATTTATGGAGACAGAATCTTGCCCTTTCGGTTTGAAGATTTGGTAGAGGTAAAAGGTATCCTTAAGTGATTGGCTGCTTTGCTTTTCTGATCTTCATCTTGAATCTCCTTATCTGTCTCTTGGCTTTTATGATTCGTGTTATAAAATGTTGAACTATAAGCATTAAGTGCTTCTCAGACATTTGAGATTCCTCTGTTAAGAATTCTGTTTAGACCTGTGCTCCATTTTTTTTAATTGGATGATTTGGTTTGATGTCTAGTTTCTTGAGTTCTCGGAAATTAGCCCTCTGTCCAATGTGGAGTTGCTGAAAATCATTTCCCATTCTGTAGGTTGCCATTTGGAGTAGAGCTTTGTGCAGGGTGATAGAGACATATATATTTGCATTCTTCTACTTGACCACATCCAGTTAGACCATCATCATTTGTTTTCTTTTTTCTGTTGCATAATTCTGACTTCTTTATCAAAAATCAGGTGTCAATAGGTATATGGATTTATGTCTGGATCTTTGATTCCATTGATCCACCTGTCTATTTTTATGCCAATACCATGTTGTTTACTATAGCTGTGTAGTTAAAATCAGGGGTGGTGATATTCTTTTACTGTACAGGATTGTTTTAGCTAACTGGTTGTTTGTTTGTTTGTTTGTTTGTTTGTTTGTTTGTTTGTTTTTCCCCATTTGAAGCTGAATATTGTTATTTCAAAGTCTGTAAAAAATGTGATTGAATTTTGATGGGGATTGCATTGAATCTGTAGATTGCTCTTGGTAAGATGGCCATTTTTTAGTATGTTAATCCTATGAATCCATGAGCATGAGCTATCTTTCCATTTTCTGATATCTTTTTTGATTCCTTTCTTCAGACTTGAAGTTCTTATCGTATAGATCTCTCACTTGCTTGGTTAGAGTTGTCACAAGACATTATATATTATTTGAAGCTATTGTGAAGGGTGTTGTTTCCCTGATTTCTTTCTCAGTTTGTTTGTTGTTTAGGGGGTTTACTAATTTTTTTTTTGTTAACCGTGTATCCAGCCACTTCACTGAAGATATGTATTTATCAACTGTAAGAGTTCCCTGATAGAACTTTTGGGTTTGCTTATGTATACTATCCTGTCATCTACAAATAGAGATACTTTGACTTCTTTCTTTGCAATTTATATTCCCATGATCTCCTTTCGTTGTCTTATTGCTCTAGCTAGAACTTCAAGTACTGTATCGCACAGATATAGAGAGAGTAGGCAGTCTTGTATTGTTCCTGATTCAATGTCCCATAAAAGAAATGCTGTCTTAAAATTTAGGTATAAGTTTAATAAACATATAAAGCATTTGTTGGTATACCTATTATGCACAGAAAATGTAAGGAGATTGTCACTTAATTGAGAAAACTTGTTGAATGAGAAAAATGATTGCTCTTAGGTATGATGGAGAAGAAAGTTTCTTGTAGACAAAAAGGAGAGCACAGTCAAAAGCAGAGACATCTTGGAGAGTCTAGAGTGGACATGACACTGAGCCATGTAAAGAAGGGGGAAGGAGTAGAAATAGGAGAGAAAGGGGAACCAAGTGTAGCAGCCAAGAGGGAAAAAGATTTAAGAAGGTGTGGGGGAGGGGAATAACCAAAATGGCTGAATTGTATAGGGAAGGACATTTGGGGAAAGGGCAGCCCTGCCCCTGTACTGGAGAGTTCAGGATAGAGGGCCAGGTGTGCCAGTCATAGGTGCTGTAACAGGTAGGGGCTGAGGGATGCTAGGAGAACCTGGTAGCCAGGTCCACATTGATATGTTAAATAGGCACCTCAGCCATTTGCCCCAGGGCTTGAGAATTAACACTTATAAATGATGGCTTCCTTAATGGCATGACCAAGAGATTTCCTTATTTTTTTTTAACACAGATGGCAAGACTTCCTTAAGGCGTTTCTTCTACACTTTGCCATGAATAGAGTACTGGGTTCTGCAGAATCGGGGCCAGGAAGTTGGTCCAGCAACAATAACCACAGTAGCTACTATTCATTGAGCAAGTATGTGTTAGACACTGGATAATGCAGTAGCGTTCATGTGCACCAGCACATCCTCACTAAACATGTCGATTTTGAGGTTTTATTATTATTATTAAAATGAGAAGATTGACATATGAAGCCATTATCTAACTTGTCTAAATCATGCAGCTCTAAGGGACACACGCAGAACTTAACTGTTCCTCTGTCAAACTCTGGAATCCCACCTCTCAAATACTTGCGCTGCCTTCACTGGGTCTGTAATGGCCTGCTGCTTTTCATTTTTCTTTTACAAGGGGGATTTTTGTGTGTGTGTGATTCATTATAAATGAAAGACCCTCTGGACACCCCCCCAGAACCCGCAGCTGGCCTGCTCCCATGAGAACATCCTGTTCACTTGAGACCCTCAGGACCCTCTCAGGACCTGCAGCTAGCCGGCTCTCATGAGAACATCCCGTTTGCTTAGGGAAACAGGATGCCTATAGTCAGCACATGTGCCCAACTTAGAATATCAGCAATTTACAAAAGAAACAATTCCCCCTATGAAAGATCCCAGCTTAGCTGCTGTAACGTCATTTCACAAGGCTTTTGATGAACAAATGTAAGTGCAGAGTGAGGTCAGGGTCCCTGGCTGCAAAGCAGGATATCTATCTATAAAATTGGACAATCTGTAAAGCAGGATATAAGATAAAACATCTATATGACAGGATGTCTATTGCCATACATCTGTGCTGGGAAAGGAAAAACTAAAAGGGGAACAGGATATCTGTTCCCATATATCTGTGCTGGGAAAGGAAAAACCACCTATGCCCCTTGCCCCATTCCAACTGACCAATAACCACGCATTTGCTTCTGTAATCTGCTTCTGCTGCCCTCTTTCCTATAAAAAGACCTTCCCCCAGTCTGCAGGTGTGCAAGTCCTCCGAAAGACTTTGCCGCCCGCAGGTACCTGTGTTTACTCAATAAACCTCTTGCTAATTGCATCCTGTGGTCTGGACTCGGACCCCCTGCAGGTACCTGTGTTTACTCAATAAACCTCTTGCTAATTGCATCCTGTGGTCTGGACTCGGAGTGTCCTGGTTCTGGGGACTTAATTGGAGGAAAAGGTCCTCTCTGAGGGTCTTTCAATAAACACTAGCTTTAAAAAAATCTCATTCAAGTAAAACACTCATTGTCCAGGCAATCCAGCTTATTTTTAACAAAACAGCAGACATAAACAAATTATAATTGATGTAGTCTGGATGACAATACCATAAAACCAGAAGGCATGGTCTTCATTTATCTATCCACATAGTCTTTGCCTCTAATGGTCTGAAATCAGCAATGGCATCATTGGGGTAGACAAACTTCATACCATATGACTGTATGGTGACGTGTTCTGAGTATGTTTTCTCTCTTGCTTTACGAAAAGGTCATAAGGGCAATGCATCAAACGAGTTCTTTTTTGAGAATTCAGATGAACCATACCATCTGGTCTCACAACCACCTACATATTTGCACTGGTTCTCATCTTCTAATTTGTTATTGCTGCCTCATTTAAAGTCTACGTTCTCAGTTTAGGAAAATAAATCCCTATAAACAAGGGGTCACTTGAAAACCTCACCCCCCCTTAGGAGAATTTACAATTTAAATATTTATGTTGGACATGCGCATTGAACAAAGAATGTATACAGTCAAGGGAAGCATTTAGGCTTAACAATAACCAGTAGCTTGGAAACCCCTTTTCTGTGCCAGAAACATGAAACAGAAAGCAGAGATTTAATTTAATATGATGGTGGTTTAAATGCCCAGCACTGGTGATATGTAATTTTAGACTTGGTACCAAATTTAGTATTTTGAAGGTGAAACAAGCTTTTACTCATAACTAACTTTCAACTATTCATAAAACTTGAAGTTAGTTTCACTGCCATGTCAAACACCTCGAATGCTGTTTTCTCAGTGATTAGTGTCTTCGCACTTTAGGGACGCTCATTAAAGATGTCTTTTTCCATGCTTTGATGTATGGTGGGTTTCAGGTCACTGTCCTTCTGTCTTTTTCATTGCTGTGTTTCTGATTCTTTGGACAGATATGACTGAAAAGTCCAGCTGTTTTAAGAAGTTAGGATCTCAAGTAAATCATTCTATTTGTTCTTTTCACACATTCCACCCTAAAATATTTGGGAAAATATGTTTAAATGAATGTCAATTAGAACATTGCAAAATGATACTATAGTCTATTAAACTATATGTGGGAATGAGGGGGTAGTCCTCATATTAAAAACAGGCATGTTGAGGTTTGCTTATATACCCAGGTGCTTTTTTAACCAGATAAGAAACGAAAGCCTCTCTCTCTTTCTCTCTCTCTCTCTCCCTCTCCCTCTCTCCCTCTCTCCCTCTCTTTTTAAAAAAAATTGTATTTGATGTGCATTGGTGGTTTGCCATGGGTCCCCTTTAACTGGAGTTACAAACAGTTGTGAACTGCCATGTGGGTGCTGGGAATTGAACTCAGGTCCTCTGGAAGAGCAATCAGTACTCTTAACCCCTGAGCCTTCTCTCCAACCACAAA
>NW_004949266.1:29249-31409 GCF_000317375.1 Microtus ochrogaster | reverse complement strand
CTGAAAACATCTCTGATTTAATCACAAAGTAAAACAGGAAACTTCACAAAGAAAAACAGGAGAAACAGTGGCCATCTTTAAGGATTGGTAGTTCTGAGGAGTTCTCTCTTACATGAGGGAGTGAGGAGGGACAAGAAGAGGATGAGGAGGTGATGGAAAAGCAGATGGAAGAGAAGAGGAGGCATACAAGAGCCAGAAGAAAAACTAAAGGGAGAGAGTAAGGGAGCTAAAATCAGCACAGATGGGAGATGCTCTTGGGAAAACATTCCCTCCTGGAACCAGAGCAGCAGCTAGACATGGTCATGGGAAGATTAGAACAGTTGTGTGGTGCTACTCCAAAGAGACTTGTGTTCAGTCAGCTCAGCAGTTCAGATCCTCAGTGAATTACACTGTTGGGGAACTCAGAACAAGTGTTAGAGAATTTACACACTGAAAACAGGTCAGCGTGATACACCTCGACTGTGAGGAAGTCACTCTGAATCAGAACCATGCTGTATTCTGTGTGGTAGAAACCTGGGCAGAGCCATAGTCTTCAGAAAAACTCAGGCTACAAGCAATAAGTTTGACATCAGAAAGAATCACACAGAATTCACAACCAAATTCCAGAAGCAAGACTCAGAGATGTTACCAGCATGCATGACCTACACTATAAAAGGCAATCCATTGACAAGACCAACATATGTGAGCCAATCTTGACCTTGCAAAGGACTGTCCATATGCAAGAATAGCATTTTAAACCAACCCTGAAGGAACTGCTTAGGGGTGTAACCAAGATCTGTGATCCTTAGAGGTGTAACCAACATCTGTGATCCTGATCCATAAAGGACCACCCACTGACAAGACCAGCAACTGTGTCCTGACCACAGGAGTCTGAAAGGTATCTAGGAACCTGAGAATGAACACGAAGAAACTCAAAGCTGCAAGCAGCAAGTAGCATGACTGTATTCGGTCTCTACACTTCTACTTCTCTGCTCTTCACACCAAGATTCTTTTACTTAATATCCAGTATCAGCAGGGACCATCTCTGCCCAGGATTTTTCTGCCTACCCTTTTTATTTTCTTTTTTTTCACACTCTGTTCTTTCCATTACATTTTCCTTTTTAATGATAATCAAAGAAGGTTTCCCAGACAACGTAGTCTGACCTGATATATGGGATCCCCATATCTCTGCCTCCTGAGACCTGAGTCTCCTTTGGGTTATCTAATCAAATGTCTTTACATTTGTCTTTATTTTATCTTTAGCCAAAGCTGCATCATTCCCCCTTAACCTTATTCTTCTCTCTACTCTTTACTTCTCCCATCTCTAGCTTTTATCATCAGCTAAATACTAACCCCTAGTCTTACTTTTATTTTTCCTTTCCTCTCCTACTCATAGCAACTAACATGTTAGTGCACAATACACTATCAGTGCTAGTTTCTCTTGTAAAATTTTAAAATGGAAAAGAAGCATCTCCTTTTACTGTCCTGAAGCTGTAGCTTTTTGAGTCTAGTTTCCTTTATAGCAAGCCTGCCTGGCAGCTTCTGCTCCGTATGGCAGGGGGTTAAGACATAGGCTCTCTAGCCCTAGCAGCCAGCTTACTTGGCAAGCATAGCTGTGTGGATTGTACCCTTAATTCTCATATCTTGAGGGACTCCCTTTTGAGTCTGCAAGCAAACACATCTTTCTTTTTGACTCTTATTCCTCTCTCCCTGATAAATTTCTCTTCTTTGAAATTGACTTCTATTGTGAGGACGTGAGTCACAAACAATGCCACACCAGTTTGGAATTATGATTAATAGGGTGGTATTTATTAAAAGGGGAAAAATCTTACAGATCACCGTCCCAGACAACAGCCCTCTGTGCAACAAGAAGGGAGTCTAGTCACCGGCGGAACAGGAAGTGAAGAGAGAGAGGAGAGGAAAGTGGCCGCTTTTTTAAAGGGAGAGAGACCACGCCCCAATGGGATGGTATCTCATCTGCTACAGGCTGGAGGAGTGGAAGACCACCCTCAACACCTCCCCCTTTTGTTTAAGTAAGAGAGTTCTAAACTTACTATGAAATTATATACAATAAGTACAAATATCCTATTCTAACTAGCTTAGGTCTTGTATAATAAATAACTTGGCCAAGTCATGAGAGAAAAGTAACTACATTTATATAGTCCTCAACCACATCGAAGA
>NW_004949266.1:26097-26686 GCF_000317375.1 Microtus ochrogaster | reverse complement strand
CTGAATCAGCCTTTTCTGAGCTCAGGGCAGTAGCTCATTGAAAACCTGAATATGTGTCTATGGTGTGTTGTACATATTTTAATTTACCAAATTCCATTAAGTGGAACACATACATCTGCCGGATTTCATTTCTCTTAGTACCCTTTGTGTTACTCCCTGCAGGCAACGGTGTTTGATTATCAAAAGAACAAGTAGGACATCTCTTTATAATGTCCTTAGCTTGTTGCCAAGTAATGGAAAATTCTTTCTTTAGGCCTTTACTATTGACATGGTGCTTCTTATGAAATCTTGAGGGCTGCAACACACTTCCAATCAATAATTGATCAATCTCAGCGTTGCCTTGGGCTAGAGGACCAGGCAGACCTGTATGGAACAGGATGTGTGTTATGTACATCAGACAAAGCCTGTTCCTGATTATTTCTTGTACATGGATAAACAATGAAGTCAACTCTGTGTCATCTGGTATAAATTCAGCGGTTTCAACATGCAAGTTAACTCTTTCTGCATATTGTAAATCTGTAACTATATTAAGAGGTTCTTTAAAATCCCTTAGCACCATAAGAATGGCATATAATTCTGCCTTCTGGAC
>NW_004949266.1:23378-24472 GCF_000317375.1 Microtus ochrogaster | reverse complement strand
GGCCCTATGCATTCAACCCATCTTGTGCTTTGTTTTACACGAGATAGGGTTCCAATTCCCAGGAAATGAACATCTACCTCTTGAACAGGCCAATTTGGATGCCAAGATTCTGGGTAATAATACTTACATCCACACCTGTGTCTAACAAGCCTTCAATAAAAGTGCCATTTATACAGACTCTTAGCTTTGGTCTTTGATCATTAATAGAAGTCTGCCAAAATATACGTTTACTCTGTCCTACTGGGTTTTTTGACTCACCCTCCATACATAACTCATTATTTAGACCAGTATTACTTTTTACAGCAGAAATTGGAGCTTTTCACTTTCTTGGTGAGGCACGTTCTCCACTGTTACTGGGAATGCCTGGGCGACTGTTGGCTTGGGGGCCTGCGAGAGGCCCCCCAAGGAGTTTCCCGATGATATTGGATTGCCCCTCTGTCTGTTGTTAACCTGCATTCGTTGGACCAATGCCGGCCTTTACCGCATCTCCTACATATACCTGAAGGCTGAGGTCTCCTATTTTTGTCATTCCCAGAAGAGATATTATTCCTAGGAATTTTTGCCTGCAATCCCTTTGCAAATGTCCTAATTTACCACAATTAAAACAGCTGGCAATTTGATGTCTCCTCATTGCTTTGGAAATTGCTTCTTCTACTCAAGATTCATCATTATAGCTAAACATCTCAACATTCATCGTATGCTGAATCCATTCATCCATAGGTGCTGATCTAGACTTTAAAGGCCCAATTACCTTTTTGCATTCTATGTCTGCATTCTCAAAAGCTAGAGATTCAAGAAGTATTCATCTAGCTTCTGGGTCTGTTACCCCTATGTCCAGAGCCTTAACTAATCTTTGCAAAAAGTCAATAAAGGGTTCTCTCTGTCCCTGCCTAATTCTGGTATATGAGTCAACTTTTTTTGCTGGATCTTGTATCCTATTCCAAGCATTTAAAGCTGCTTGGTAACATAGACACAGTACGTCATCATCATAAAGAGCTTGGTCCACAGATCAGCATATTCTCCTGCACCAAGAATTTGATATTGGGAAACCTCAACACCTTTTGCTCTTCCTTGCTGTTCCATATGTTTGGATT
>NW_004949266.1:17890-21495 GCF_000317375.1 Microtus ochrogaster | reverse complement strand
GGCTATAGGCTGGAGGAGTGGGAGGACCTCCCGCAACACTATTGGACGACAGTGTACCTGCTCCTACCTTGTCCTGCAGATCTGTCCGAGTTCTACAGCTGGCAGAACCTTCTCTTCCTTATCGTTGACTTCCCGGGACCACATGTATTTTTTTTCAGGTCCCTGTTTGGGCGCCACTGTAACCCACCCAGTGGGTCAGTTATTCCAGGGTCTGAAGAGGCACTATCTGAAATAACATGAGTGGGAGACAGGAAGGAGACCAATCAAGATTCTGTTGTCAAGGTCTCACATTATTAGTGAAATGGTTGTGGCTTATATAGCCCTTGAATGAGGAATTTGGCTTGGCATGGGGGCAGGGGCATTGTAAGGGCAGGAAGAGATCTTGCCAGGGCAGCAATGGTCACAAGTCCACATACCTAGTGTTCTCTATGCAAGCGGAATCATTCCTTTTGTGATTCCAACCACAAACAACTCTCCAGATAGTTGGAATGCGGGGCAGGTTCCGCTAACAAATAGCTCTCAAGATAGTTGGGTTTGGGGTTCCCCACAAACATCCTTAGGACAATAGTCCCTGCTATAATCTTTGGGAAAATGGCTCCTGACACAAAGACATTGAAATACAAAAAATAAAACTAAAATGAAAATTTCAATATGGTAAAACCCTTGCCAACAGAATGGACCAAGGGAAGAACAAAATATCAAGGCTTGATAGTAAAGTGGAGGAGTGAAAACATTCAGCTATGACAGACATAAGCTAATAAGATGGTACAAACAGGACATTCACAGCTTTCGGCACACCATGACCTGACTAAACCTGCAAATTTTTGCCACAGAAGAATTTCATACTTAAAGGTCAAGGAAATATTATCAAGAATATCATAGCAGAGAGTGGCCCAAATCTAGGAAGAGATGCCCATACAGGTACAGTAGTCTTTGAGAACACCAAACAGACAACACCAAAAAGCAAGCTCCCTTCATTATTTTATAATTAAACCACTAAATATACAGAAAAAAAAGAATGGATATTTAAAATGGGAAGAGAGACACGCCAAATTGCATACAAATGCAGGACTATAAGAATAACATCAGATGTACCAATGGAAACCTTAAAAACCTGGAAGGCCTGGAAAGATATACTTCAAATTCTGAGAGAAAAAAACTACCAACCTACACTACAAAATTCAGCAAAACTATTGTCATAATTGAAAGAGAAACAAAACTTTCTATGATAAAAACTAAACAGCAATAGAAAAAAAACATGCTATAGGACCTTGTGGCTCCTAAGCCAGCACTGTAGAAGATATTTGAAAGAATCCTTTGAAAAGAGAACAATCCATCTGTGAGACCACAGGAAGGATAAATCATGCTAGAATAATATTTAAACAAGCGAAGAGAAAAAGGCACACATTACAAAATCAACAAAACAATAGGAATTAATGCACACATGAGTGATTCTCATTTCAATAAAAATCTGGAGTTACACAGATTACAAAAATAGGATTCAACCATTGGTTATCCCAAAGAAATTCACCTTATCAGGTAAGACAGACACTTGCTTAGAGTGAAGGCATAGAAAAATGTAGCAAGAAAATGGAACTGGGAAACAAGCAGGTGGTGGTCTTCAACTACCTGACAAAAATAGGCTTTGAAAAAGTTAGAAGAGATAAAGTAGGTCAGATTATGATGGTTAAGGTGACAATTCATTAAGATAATGTCACGATTTTAAATATGTGTGCATCAAACACAGATGCACTTAGTTTCATACTATACTGCTTAATGAAAAGGCACAGATTGCCAACACAGTAATAGAGGGTAACTTTAATAATCTCTGGTCAATTCACAGGCCATGTTGGAAAAAAATAAGCAAAAGAACATTAGAGTTAGATGTCATCATAGGTTGATGTACTTAACAATTACAGGACATTCTATCCAAAATATTCACAATACACATTAATTTCTACTAGTATACTCTCTAAAATTGATCATTTCTTAATACAAAAGAGCATTTCAACAAGTAGAGGAAAGCTGAAATATTTTCTTATATTTATTCTAGCCAAAATGGAATAAAGCTGGAAACAAAAGGCAAGAGAAACCACAGAAATTTTACAGTCTCGTGGAGATTAAGCAATACATTACTGAGTGATGAATGACTAACTGAGGATCTCCAATAATTTGTAGAAGTGAATAAAAATGAAGACACAGCGTGTTAAAACCTAGGAGTAAAATAAAAGCAGTTCTAAGAGGGAGGCTCACAGCTGTAAGTGTATAGCCTAACTACATAAGACGTCTCCAAAATAACTTAATGATACACCTAGAGCTTTGAAAAAGAAATTCAGACCCAAAAGTCATGATATAAAGAAATAATTGTAACTGGAGAAGAAATTAGTGACATAGAAATGTAAGAAAGAATACTGGAAAAACCCATAGCCAATGTAACCAGAAGAAAGAGATAGCATATACTAATAAACATAGAGATTAAGGTGAGTCATTAAAATAGATAATGAAGCTGAAAAAATCATAAAGACATACAGTAAAAACTTATATTCCTCTAAATTGAAAATTTCATTTCAGTGGGCAGAAGACAGCCAGAGGTCACAGGCCTTGTTGGAAGCCATGCTAGGCTGGCCAGGTGGACTCCTCACTGTGGAGGCAAGTGTGTGGTAGAGAGGAGGGAGAGAGGGAGGCACAGAGTGGTTCCTGTGCTGTGGAAAGGGGTTGGAACTGGAGACAAACAAAGGTGAGGAGCAGGATGATGTGAGTGACCTGCTCTGTCACCTAGGGTTTTGGTGACGGCTGGGTCTGTACTGCTGCGGAGGGCCCTGTGTGTGTCTGTCCATAGCTCTACTGAAGATGAGGCCGGTGTTGTTGTCGTCCGTGTTCCCACCAAAAGTCATACAGATGCCTGTGATCTGAGCTGCCATCTGAAGCCATGCTGATATCTGAGTCCGTGCTGAACGGGCCCCTCCCCCTTCTCCTGCCTTGGTTGAGTTGGCCCCCTCTCTCCCAGGCTGCTACACAGTGTGAGCATGGAAGAGCTGGTCCTGTGCATGTGAGCCACATCACTTTAAAGAGGTGGCCCTACCCCTCCCTGGCTGCCATACTGGCGATGACCTGGGCATAGGCGAGCTAGCCCTGGTGGTTTGGGAGAGCCGTAGCCGCGAGATCTTCATTACTCCAGGCAACATCAGGATATCAGAGAGGAGTCTCTTGGTGAGGGTTCAGTATTGATGGTGTAGCAGAAGCCAGGGGCCCTAAACCAGAGCAACAAATCAACGCAATGAACATTTGTAAGCAAAGCTGTTTGGGCAAGAGAGTATACTGCATGAACACTGCCGCTCCCACTGCCACTGTGATGAACTAATACGGAGCGGTAAAAAAGAAGGAACGAAGTGGCATATCCATGGAGGAACTGGAGACAAGACAGCTCCATGGGTGTGAAGGAAGGCTGCAGTTAATAGAGGGGTCGGCCACTGCCCAGGGGAGTCGGCGAGATGTTTTGTTGTTTTATTTGTTTAGATGTTAAATTTTTAGTTTTTATTTATTTTTGGTTTTTTGAGGGGAGTTACAAGGGTGGAGGGCAGACATGGAAGGATTGGGAATTGAGT
>NW_004949266.1:16457-17790 GCF_000317375.1 Microtus ochrogaster | reverse complement strand
TTTATTTAATGTATAGCAATGCAATTTACTTTTTAAATAATACTTTAGCATAATTAAGTTGATATAGCTTTAATTATTTTTCTAGTTTTAATTTTATTTTCTGTGTATGGATATTTTTGCTGCGTGCATATCTACATCCTACATGTGTGGCTGGAGCCTATAGAAGTCGGAGAAGGTTTCCCACCTGCTACTGGAGTGTGGGTCACCTACCAGGAGTCACACCTTTAGAGAAAACCAATTCTCCCCCCCCTCCCGGAAAATGCTAATGGTGTCTCAACTATAGGTGGGAACTTGTTTACCTTCTGGTACAAGCTGCAACCATATATAGCAATTGTTCAGCCATCTTTCTACAAGTGACTTATCAGAACCAAGGGAGCTGGTAAAGGCTAAACCAAAAAGCAAGGCTTTTTAGCATTTTTGCATTCATGTCTAGTGAGTAAAATGACTAAAATGATTTTCCTTTGCTGTAGCTTCCCTTTTCTCCATAGCTGACTCTCTTTCTGTTACATATTTGGGAAAGAATTCCCTTGATCAAAACAGTTTCCCACTGCCAGGCCTCCGTTCCTCTCCTCTAGGGAAGTGTGGAGATCTGCCTTCCTGCAATTATCTTTATCAGCAGGTGTTTGGTGAGTGCTTAGGGTCCAGGCAAAGAGCAAATCCAATCTAAGACATGCACAGATCTCCAAGGACATAGAATTTTTTAATATCTATTTATTTATTATGTATACAATATTCTTTCTGTGTGTATGCCTGAAGGCCAGAAGAGGGCACCAGACCTCATTACAGATGGTTGTGAGCCACCATGTGGTTGCTGGGAATCAAACTCAGGACCTTTGGAAGAGCAGGCAATGCTCTTAATCGCTGAGCCATCTCTCCAGCCCCCAAGGACATAGAATTACTATGTGCCCAAGCTGCTCTTCTGGTTTTACCCCACAACACCCACGTCAGAACAGCAGATCACAGCCTAGCCCAGAACTGATAATTTAGAGGCCTGGGTCCATTCTTCTACTGCCTGGAGCAAAAAAAGACGTAGGCTTTCAGAAACTGGAGTGGCTGTTGTGTGCACTATCAGATGCAAAAGCCATCAGCTTCTCCCTGACTGTCAGGCTGTCTGGTTACCTGGTAGCCTCTATGCATACTGGGAGAAAAAAAAGTGGCATGCTGATTTAAACAATCCATGCCTTATTTTACTGAAAATAAACTTTTCTAACCACTTAAAGATGTAGCATAGCATACTACCTTTCCCTCTAGTTTCCCCTGATGATTTAATTCCTTTCTTAACTAACTTTCTTCATCAATGAGTTCACTGGATGTGTATACTAGCCAGTCCCAC
>NW_004949266.1:3027-3604 GCF_000317375.1 Microtus ochrogaster | reverse complement strand
CGCCACCACCGCCCGGCACAGATGTTTTTTAAGATTTATTTATTTACTATGTATACAGTGTCCTGCCTGCATGTATGCCTACATGCCAAAAGAGGGCACCAGATCTCATTACAGACAGCTGTGAGAGACCATGATTACTGGGAATTGATCTCGGGATCTCTGGAAGAGCAGTCAGTGCTCCTAACCTCTGAGTCATCTCTCCAGCCCACAAAGAATTTTTTAAAAAGATGTTAAAGTTCCTGTGGAAGCACAAAAGACCTGAGGTAACCAAAGCAATCCTTAGCATAAGAATCATACTGGAAGTATCACTCTACCTGAGTTCAAGTTATACTACAGAGTCATGGTAATAAAAACATCATGGTATTGGCACAAAAAAGATATGTAAATGAATAGAATAGAATGGAAAACTAAGATAAACACAGTCACATTGTTTTTGACAAACATGAAAAAATTAGAAAAGATAACCTCTAAGCAACTGGGTCCTTATCTCTTACCCTGCACAAACAAACTCAAAGTATATCAAAACCCTAACATAGGACAAAGAATTCTGAAACTCCTAGAGGAAAAAGTAAGGAAA
>NW_004949266.1:0-2597 GCF_000317375.1 Microtus ochrogaster | reverse complement strand
GACAATTCAGCAAAAGTCAACACAAGGGGTAACTAATTACTTTTTTGTTGAATATGATGCCTGTTTCACAGAAGGGAAAGCATGGGCAAAATAATGTTGTCCTCTTATTCTTTTCTTTCTTTCATTTTTCTTTCTTTCTCTATCTTCCTTTCTTCCTTTCTTTCTTTTTTCCTCCTTTTTGGAGACAGGTTCTCATTAATAACATGAACCCAAGACTCAACTATAATTTGGAATCCCCATGTCTCTTCTTGGGATTGTTGGGATTACCCGCTTGTGACCCCCTCTTTGAGTTGGATTCTTTATTGATAGGTTTTTATTATGTACAGATATTTGTTCAGTCCATTGTGAGAGACACTGAACCAAGCATGTCAAAATTAGCGACAAGTGTTTCATACCTGTTCTGCAAATCTCTCCAGTAAACAAGACCCATTAGAAAGAGAGGAGAGATAGTTTAGTGGTTAAAGGCACTTGCTCATCTTGCAGAAGACTAACGATTTGTTCCCAGCATCCCCATGGTAGCTTATAATCATCAGTAATACCAATTCCAAGGGATCAGATGCCCTCATCTAACCCCCACAGGCACCTGACCTGCACATGGTGCACATACATGCATGCAACCAAACACTGATACACATAAAATAAACGTAGAGGAAAGTCCAGAGGAAGCATAAAATAAAACAAATCATAGGGTGTGTGTGTGTGTGTGTGTGTGTGTGTGTGTGTGTTAAGAGGAAAGCATAAGTGTTATAACTACGGCATGAGGTGGGACCTTTAGTGGGTCCCATGGCAGCTAAAAGGCAAATATACCATACAGACAGAACTTGAGTGTGGAGTTTATTGGGAGAAGGAGAGAGAGAGAGAGAGAGAGAGAGAGAGAGAGAGAGAGAGAGAGCAAACTTCTTCAGAAGAGCAGCAGGAAGAGAGTGGGAGTGGGCAGGGCTTGTCTGTTAAAGGGACTTTTGCACTGCATACAGAGTCAGGGTACTGCTTGTTGTGTGTAGAGGGTGACTTCACTGTGCCGGGTTCCCAAGAGGCAAGGCGAAGGAATGACTGGATGCTAACATTCGTCCCTTCTTTTTTATTAAAAAGGCAAGGAGTTAGGTGTGGCAGGTTAAGGGAATGAAGGCATCAAATTGTTAAGATTGCTTCCTGCAGATATGGGGAGGGTCAACCATCTTTGGGGGAACCTGAGAAAACTAGGGTGCTGCAGTCGGGCAAATTGTAAACAAACCCAATTAACAAGACAGACATACAGAACACTCATAAACATGCATGTAGCCACACAGTCACACATATCTTCCATACATATGGATCAGACAGAAAACATGTAGAGAATAGACTATCTCAAGACTTCCTAGAGCCAGGCAAGAAAGGGAGTCACCATCCTGGGCTGGATGGCATGGTGGCAGCGGCGGTGGCAGAGACAGGTAAAACAGAAGAGTGAGACATTTTGAACAGGAGAGCAAAATATAACGTTTCCAGGTGGAGGGAGGATCCCACCCCAGACAAGCTTAGCCATGGTGGGAGGCTGGGAGAAGCAAGATGCACACACAGGCAGAAGAGAGAGTTTTAGCATGTTGGGAACAAGAGGCAGACAGGCAAGTGAAGAGAAAGGGGAACTGGATCATTGGCATGATGTAGGGTGCTGATAAGCAGCTATGTGGTTTAATTTATGGAGGAGGGTAGGGACTAAGGGAGGACCGGATATGATTGTCACAGGATGCCTTGGTGGTCTATCAAGCCCAAAGTCAGGGGCCAGGATTCCAAGCCCAAGACTGGGTCTTTTGCGGGAAACTGGAATGTGAGAAACCACAGCTGAGATGAATCCTCAATCATAGAAACTTGGAGAAAGGCAGAGGAGCGAAGGCGCCGACTGTTACTGCTGATCTGCCCGTGTTGGGTGTAGAATTCCAGTGATCCTCAGTTGGAAAAGCGACTGGAGGTCCTCAAACAGCCAGCAGACAGGAGGAACTGCCAGGAGAGCCTGATGCGTTTCACAGCACCAAATGTAAATATGGCACGACGTGGGACCTTTTTTTTTTTTTTTTTGGTTTTTTGAGACAGGGTTTCTCTGTAGCTTTAGAGCCTGTCCTGGAACTAGCTCTTGTAAACCAGGCTGGTCTCGAACTCACCGAGATCCGCCTGTCTCTGCCTCCCAAGTGCTGGGATTAAAGGCGTGTGCCACCATCGCCTGGCAGCCACGTGGGACCTTTAGTAGGTCCCATGGCAGGTAAAAGACAAATATTCAATACAGACAGAACTTGGGCATGATTATAAAAATTATGTCTTCATATCAACTACCATGTGTATTGTAAATTTTGTTCTGTGGAAAACTAAATATTTTTAGCTTTAAGCTTAGAAACATTGAAATTTCTGATTTAGCAAACTTATGTGAGACCTTGACTATGAGGACTATAGATATTAAGAAAAGACGGCAAAAATTCATAAACTTTCCTAAATTCCTAAACATCATTTAAAAAACAGCAGGAATGACAAACCCCACTCCCCCAGCTCCTGCTGCAGGGCTGTCTTTCTTTTGCACGACCCAGCCCCCCAGCACCCCTCCCCAACCCAGACCTGCTCTATGCTAGGACCAA
>NW_004949265.1:285872-286833 GCF_000317375.1 Microtus ochrogaster | reverse complement strand
CTGCCTCAAAGCCAAAATCAATATAATGTGGTCCCCATCATTCAAACTTAGATCTGAGCAGCTGAACATATGCTTGAGAAGGAGAACAAGCTTGGGACTCTCATGCAGACTTTTGGAAAATACTCAGACTGCTGCCTCACCTACCACACATTCTCTACAGTGGACAGATATCCAATTATCTGATGAAGAGCTGGAAGCTGATAAGGCAGTTCTTGGAATGTATTCCATTGTATGAGGTGGGCTGGGACTTTGATCTCATGTCAAGCAGTGGGTATGCTGATTTCCAACTTTACCCAATCCAACATGCTATTCAATATCTATAAAAACCCCCAGATTTCCGCACTCCTCACAAGACACTATCAAACATTTCCCCTCTGACCCTGGGGTCATTGTATTTTCTCCAGGGCTCTTGTTACCTCCCTTCTTCCCCATGCACCTTGGCATGTTTCTGACATCTCATCTCTGACCCTTTAATCACTATTCATACATTTCTGATGTATGTGGGAGGCATGCAAGGTCTGAATATGAGGCCTTCAACAGTGTTCCCATTGACCAAGGGTGTCTCACACATACTCTTTTCCTTTAATGGAGTATTCAAACTCCACATCTGGCCAAGAGAATTTCAGATCTTCCTTTTCTGTAATGTATGGTGTCTATACTAACATGCTTATCGAAAGGGCCTCTAATTTTACCTTCTGACCAAGCAAGTGTCTGAAATTCCCACTCTGCTCAAAGACACACGTACATGAGGTAGACAGAAGTCTTGGGCACACTCCTTCTAATCAATAACATTCTTCCCCTGAAGATTGAGGCCTCAGAGTGCAAGAGTAACAAGGAGAGTCTGGAAAACAGCCATCAGTCTTCAGGGCATTCATCAGAACATCAGAAGTGGACTTCTTCCAACCTTAGTGCCCTGAACAGCATGACTGAACACCATGCTGTGAGGCTTAAAAAGTGACAG
>NW_004949265.1:273447-277577 GCF_000317375.1 Microtus ochrogaster | reverse complement strand
TGTGGTTGCTGGGAATTGAACTCAGGACCTCTGGAAGAGCAGTCAGTGCTCTTAACCTTTGAGCCATCTGTCCAGCCCCTGAAGCCAACCATTTTTAAATGCTCTCTCTCCATCTCTCTCTCTGTCTCTCTCTCTGTCTCTGTCTCTCTCTCTCTCTCTCTCACGCACACACACACACACACACACACACACTTGCATGCTGGGCACTTTTCATTCTGAGTTCATAATGATATCCCACAGGCTAAAATTTTAACTGAAAAATTTCAGTTATGATTCACAAGGCAGGAAGAAATTCCCTTAGTTCTTAGCTGAGGTCAAAGAAATAAGAAGAACATGTCTCAGCAAAAAACAAGAGTTCTTCTTTTCTTCAGGTGACTTATTTACTGATGTCTGTGATTTATGCTGTTTGTGACTCAAACAATGAGTGAGTGGCATAGCTACCCAAAACTTCGAAGTGGCATCAAGTCCCATCAGGAGACAACATCCCATTTTGTTCTTCCTTGTCAGTTTTCTGAAGATCACTTATAACACAACTTAGCCAGGAGTGACAGCTCATGCACATAACTCCAGCAACTGAAATGCAAAGGCCAGCCCAGACTACATAGTAAATATTTAATATTTAAATGAAAATAGAAAAGTATTAAGCAGACTCAAAAAAAGTTGCCCTCATAATTTCAGGAAAAATATATACAACAGACTACACAATTAGACCCTGTTCAAAAGAGCAAAAGCAATAAATAAATAAATAAATAAATAAATAAATAAATACTTTACCTGAAATCCGTAAGTGTCCAAGACACTTTTGTAGTGTGAGGCTGAACATTCTTCTCTCTCCTCTGCACTTCTTAACCCTTCTATAAAGCCTACATGTTCCATAATATTTCTTTAAAACTCTTAATAAAAGCAAACAAAATTGGCAAATATCACAACTTGGCTGCCCTTTGGTGATAAGGATGTGGGAAAAGGAAAAACTTATATATTGCTATTGAGAATGTAATTTGTGCGAGTCACTACAGAAATTATTCTGGAGATTCTTTGAAAACCTAAACATAGCACTACGAGGAAAACCAGCTATACCACTCCTGCATATGTAGCTAAAAGACTCTAAGTCAGCACATCACAGAAATACTTGCACATCCATGTTTATTATTTCAGTATTCACTACAGCCAAAACCAGCCTGGATGTACATCAATAGATGAATGGGTATAGAAATTTTAATACAGAGCTGGGAGATAGCTAAGGTGGTAAAATGCCTGCTATGCAAGCATGAGGACCTGATGCTTGAATCTCCAGCACCGAAACACAAATGCCAGGAGTGATGACACACTTCTATAACCCTAGCATTGAAAGGGTAGGGACAGGAGGATTTTGAGAGCTCATTGACCAGTAAGTCTTGCCCAGTCAGTAAGCTCCTCTCACCGAGCACACCCACTCATTTCACATGGCTTCTCACTGCCCATACCTTATCATTACACACATTTTCTCACTCCACATACTCTCACTGCACACACCCCCTCACTGCACACACCCTATCACTGGACACATCCCCTCACGGATACACCCCCTCACTGCACACACCCTATCACTGGACACATCCCCTCATTGCGCACACCCTCTCACTGCACACACCCTCTCACTGCACAAGGCCCTCTCACTGTACATGAACTTTCACTGTTAATGTTCTCTGGCTGTGTGACACTTTTAAATGGACAGCCTGGCAACACCTGAGCTCAGATTTGAAACTGTTTTGTGTTATAAAGCATAGTGTTTCTACTGTGCATGTGAAGTTGTTGCCTGCTCTATAGAAACATGGTGGTTTAATTATGATCAAAGACTCTCAATATTTTCTTAGTCATACCTTAGTTTTTGATCAAGTTACTGTATCTTTGAATTGCATAATGTTACAATGTTTGATCTTAAACACTAGCATTTGAACTGCTGACTTAAGTTTTATAAACTAACTTACTAGCTAACTATCAAATATTAGGTAAATTTGACTTAGGATTAGGACAGAATGTCCAATGATTTCTTGAATTATCCATACACACGTTTGTTATTGTTTACTATGTATTATATGAAGTGGCATTCTCAGCACCAGTGTTTGTAGAACCAATACGTAAAGTAACTGAAAGATGTTGAAGGTACACTGCTTCCTGGAGTATTATTCAGCAAAAATTTAATGCTTTACGTGAAACTAAACAACCACATTCACCTCATTTGTGTATAGGTCTGCTTTCATCCATAAGGGGTAAAATCATATGTACACTAAAGAATGGCTTTATGGCAAGTTTCATTATGACTTATTTTCAGTAAATATTTGATTTGTATGCTTGTTTTATGCTCCTGTACAATTGGTGCACATCAAGATTTATCAGGCTAAAGGGGTTCAAGTAGAAAAAGTTTAACTTAAAGTGACTAAGTTTTGTTTTTCTTAAGTTTATTTTTAGTTACAAAATTAAGACATACATGGCAATTAATATTCTAACATCTACTCTGTATCCAAGTGTTAGAGGGCTGATAGTTTCTGCATGAATCTTATTAATTTAGATGTGTGAAAACCTTTTAAGTTCTTTTATGAAATGTATCACAAATGAGTATTCTCCTTTTCTATTCATCCATACTCATATGCTCACATATATAACACATACACACTTAAGCATACACATCTCCCTGCTTTCTGGTCAACTCATATGTGGGAGAAAAGCTATGAAGAAATGTAAAACTACAATTACATGAACTCTGGCACCACAGTGAGCCTGATGCACCAAGTACTTAGTGAGGAAATGCAGTGCAATATTGGTTCACAGAGTCATATATATGCTAATTATGAAATCAGTTGGTCTCTCGTATTTTAAGAGAACCTTAAAATAAATACATTTATTTTCATGAACTCAGCTGTCACCTGGATGAGAGATTCAAAAGTTTTCCTTGCAAATCAATGATGCACTACAGGCTAATGCTTGTGTTTATGTATAGATTAATACTATAGGGGTTTCCGGCTCAAAGTGGGTATATTTTAAAATACTACTTACTCCTGTCCTTAATCAACAATACAGGAGTGTTTTCTAGAAACTGTGATTTAAATGCATACATCTGGACTTCATTAATGCCCTAGAAAGTTATGGTATTATTCTTTGACTTTTATTTTTTGACTTTTAATGACTCAAACATTGTTAATTTACACAGTGTTATATTATTTCTTCAGAGTATCTTTTGTACATCTAAAGATTAAGATTTTTCTTTCTGAAGAAACATGTAAAATTCTAACATAGTATAATTAATATTGTCTTTAGTTTGGTTTAGGTTCCCTCCCATACTTTATCTGGTCAAATCTATAATTTCTAAACAAATGTTAATTTATAAATGTTTTGTCTGTGCATCAGGAGCATGCATTATATCTATGCAGGATAGAAGAGGACATTAGATGCCTTAGAACTGGATATAGATAGTTATGAGCCACCATGAGAATGTTGGGAACTGAACCTCATTTCATGTCCAGAAGTACCAGTGCTGTTAACTGCTGAGGCATCTTTCCAGGCCTGTAAAATATTTTGGATTTAATGAACTTCCTATGCTTTGAAGGTGTTATCTGTGTCACAGTATCATCAAGCTATTCCCCAAACACATTCACATTTATGTAAATTGTGGCTGATGACTGTTTCTGTTAGTGTATATAATTTTCTCTACATGTATAGCTAGTTTCCTGGTAGTATGTATTGAATAATATACTTTTCTCCTTATAACTTGGTATAAGTTCATTATAACTGAAGTTTCTTCATACAATTATGTCTATTTCTTTACTTTTGATGTTTTTGTCTATTTCTGTGAGCTTCATAAAATTTATTTATTTAATTTACTGTGCTATATCAAACTCACAGTCCTGCCCATGCTAAAAAAAGTGTTCTATTGTGACCTATATCCTCAGCCCCATAGTAGGTTTTCATAATATTTAGGAATTGTTCTTGTCCGTAATCCTCATGAAAAGCTTCTTGACTCAGGAAATGGCTCAGGGGATGAAAGTCCTTGCTACAGAGCCCAATGACCTGAGCTTGCTCTCCATGGTGGAGGGAGGGAATCAACTCATGGAGATTGTCCTCTGATCCCTTGCTACAGAAGCCAATGACCTGAG
>NW_004949265.1:262773-273287 GCF_000317375.1 Microtus ochrogaster | reverse complement strand
TTGCTCTCCATGGTGGAGGGAGGGAATCAACTCATGGAGATTGTCCGTTGATCATGTGCATGCTGCGGCACACAGCTTTCCTCACCTGACACAAATACATAAATAAAATGTAATAAAAGTTAAAAAGATTCCTTTTGGAAGGTATTTTATTTATTTTTCAATTTAAAAAGCTAGTAAATTTTGTTTAGAAGTTTACTAAGTTAACCTATTAATATGAGAAAATGATTTTTGTTTTGATTTCTTTTGTTTTTTACAAATAAGTATACACAATAAAAGGTTTAATTATGGCATCCTCCCACATGGATCCCCTATTCTTATTTATTCAGACTTTATAGATTTTTGTCAAAGTTTTATATCTTTTAAAAATGCTCATCATAAGAAGTATTTTAATTCCGTGGCAGTGGATTAGACTTCTATACTCCCTGTCATTTTGTTACTAAATGCTTCTTTCTGAACTAGTTGAAGGGGTGACGAGTCTCTTGGACAAAAGCATTTAAGTTGTAAACAAAGATAACCATACGTTATTTTTCTCTAGTAGATTGTAAACTTCTTGAAAAATAGAACTGCACAAAGCATCTTTATTTCCTGATTCTATTAGAGATGCCCTTAACACTTCACAGTGTAAACAGTTTTTCACTATAAGTCCTGCTATTTGTGTTGCAAATACAATCTCCTAGGTGATATTCTTCTTATCTCATTGTTTAAAACCATTTTGATAGCTCCTTTTAATGTTGACCCATCCTTTTAGTCCCAAGACAAACTTATTAATCACTGCATATTATTTTTAAGATCCACTGCTGTACTGTTTGTTCATATCTTTACTAAAGTATCCATAATCTTATGTGAAGTTGACTTTCAGCTTTCTTCTCTCAATGAACCCCGATGAGGTTCTAGAGTAAAGGTTGTACTTCCTTCAGTGCTGGATTCATTGTAGATGTATAGAGATATGTGGAGACACCTGAGAACCCCCTGCTCATTCAAGGTGGGTAGATGTGGAGAGAAGGGAGGGTGGGTGGATGTGGAGAGAAGGGAGGGGGGGTGAATACTGGAGAGAAAGGAGGGGGGGGTGGATGCTGGAAAGAAAGCATGCTTCACAAATGAGCCAGTAGTTCTGTTTCTCAGCAACTTGTGTCTGGGTTGACAGCGAGTTCCACAGCACACATCTGTTCATCCCTTGCAGCTCACACTGCCTGTGGGTGGGATGAGGAGTCATTTTTGTCTTCCTGGCAGGCCTTAACTTTAGGTTTCTCAGCCACACTTGTGTCACTCACTCTTGTGGCTATCCCACTTCGATCCCTTCTCTGTGAAGTATTACTCTGGCCTCTCATTGTTTTTCTTCAGGCTGCCTTCTCTCTAGCTGTGATGTATGGAGATAATGGGAACACATTGCTCATGGCTACAAAATGTTGATCATGGGAGCTGAGGCAACACATTTAGTTAGGATACATATTTTATGTTGATATCAAAAGTAATATCTATGCTGTTATTCCAGTGGGTTCTCACATAATGATGATATCAACTTACTAAAATGCACTTTTCCAGGGAGAATGAGGACATCAAGTTGGTTTGAATCACTATGTAGGTGAGTAACTGTTGAAGGCTTAAGCAATCAGCAATAAACTTATTAGTGATAATTAGTGTGCTCAGCTTACCATATATTCAATTAGCACCCTAACATATCTGAAGAGTGATCATTTAGTACAATTAGGAGGTGAAGTGGGAAAAAAAATCATTTGAGACTCTCACTAGAAGGACCCTGCTAATTTGATGAAATGAAATTTAAACAATTCTCATAAACTTTAGAAATATTTGGCTGGTTTCCACAGTATAATCAAAGCCACTGCCTCCTAGCAGAACTGTTTGTAATAATGGACATATTCCGGTATCCAGTATGGGAGCTATAAGCCATATGGACCAATTTAATGTGATTTAGGTTAAAAAAAACCACATTTTTAATTTAATTTGACTTAATGGACCCATGTAGAAAGTGTGGACCAAGTTGTTCAAATATCTGGAGCTGCCAAATTCAGTTGTTTCTAAAGTGCAGTGAGAAAGTAGATTATTCTTGGGTAAGATTTTATAAGTGTAGTATTTTTAACTTCATCAATCTTTGAAAATGACTACTTGATTTGGAATTTATTTTTATTTTACAGTTGATGCAATGAAGTCTCTGAAAATAGATGATTCATAAAAAGTAACCAAATTGTTGAAACTGATAAGTTTTTGGTTTATTTATTTCTGGTTTTCTGTACTTTGATTAGAGAATGTTGTTGTTACTGTTTTAATGCTATGGACCAATTCATAGCAGTCTATTAATGCGCATTTTAATCAAGCTTCTATTTAACTAAACTGTGTTTTTAATTTCATGGAACAGAGATATACATGGATTATCTTTACCTTTAATTTTATTTAGAATTTTTTTATTTAACATTGTTTGCTTAGTTTTGAGTGATGTAACAGTTTATTATGGGCACACATGGTACTTCAGTTCCTGCATGTGTGCATAATGACTAAATCAGGATGATTATCAAATCTCTCACCTTAAACAAATGTCATATGTTTGGAGTTATGCCAGTTAAAATTCTCTCTTTTGACTTTTTACACATGCGATACTTTCCTGCGCACTATGCTCACCTTCCCATGACAGAACACCAGTCACTCCTCCTACTTACCTATCACATTCTATATGTTGGCTAATCTCCTCCCGTCTTCTCTTTCCCTAACTCTCTAGCCTCTGGCAACTATTGTTCCATTCCCAACTTCAAGAAGAGCAATATTTTTGATTTCACATGGGTGAGCTCATACTGTGTTTGTCTTTTTGTATGTGACTAATTTAAATGTTCTCCTAATCATCTTTTGCTGTAACAAATACAGTACATCGTCCCTTTTGGTGGTTGACAGCATCACATCACATCATATATATATATATATATACATACATACATACATACCACAATTTCTTTATTCCTTTATTGATTGAGGGTATTTAGCCTGATTGTGAATTTTGGCTACTGTGAATAGGGATGACATACGCCTAGGAGCACTGCCATCTTCTTGTTATAGTCACTTTGGATTGGGATTTCTGTTAATTATTTTTCATCTTGAGTTGTCACAAACTAGTGGTGAATAAGATTCTGCTACTGATGCCATGTTTTCATTTGTCATTTTTTTCTTTTGCTTCTTGGTTATTGATGCTGTATCTTTTGGCATATTGACAATCTCTGATTAAAACGAGTCCTCACTATGAATAGATGGAAAATAGTTTGCTGCTCTGTTGCTGTGGTAAAACATTGATCAAAAATGACTTTGGGAGAAAAGGCTTTATTTTAGCTTATACTTCCATATCACAGTTTATCATTAAGAAACATCAAGGCAGGAACCTAGAGGCAGGCACTGATGTAGAGGCCATGTAGGAACACTGCTTGCTAGATTGCTTTCTGTGATTATTCAGTTTTCTTCCTTGTACAAACCTGGACTACCTGACAGGGTTGCACCACTCACAGTGGATTGGGCCCTCCTATATCAATCACTAATAGAGAAAATATCTCACAGATATGGTCACAGGCCAATCTGATGGAGGAAATTTCTTAACAAGGATTTCTTCTTCCCTGGTGACTCTTGTGTCAAGTTGACACAACTAACTAGTACTATGTAGTCAGAAGGCTGTTAGTTTGTTCCCTGTTGCTCAGCTCCAAAATAATCATACAGAAACCATATTATTTGTAACACTGTCTGGCCAATAACTTAAGCATATTTCTAGCTTGCTATTATATCCTAAACTAACCCATTTCCATTAATCTGTGCATCACCATAAGATTGTGGCCTACTGACAAAGTCTTGGCAGGCTCCAGTGAAGGCATCTGTCCCCAGTGGTGGCTACATGGCTTCTCTCTGACTCCATCTACTCTCTCTCTATATCTCTTTCAGCCTGGCTTTACTCTGTTATGCCACTGGCTGAAAGCAGCTTCTTTATTAACCAATAAAAGCAACACATATACAGAAGGACTTCTCTCACCATTTCCCCTTTTCTGACTAAATGAAAAGGAAGGTTTTTTAACTTTAACATAGTAAAATTACATACAACAAAACAGTTATCAAGCAATAATTATAGTTGCAATATTAATATCTACTTTATCTTTATAACTAAGAAAAACTATATCTATTCTTCAACTCCATCAAAGACTCCAGAAGAATATAATAATACCTAAGTAAACAGGAAGTGCATTTGTAAGCAACTTCCAAAACTCTAGAATCCACAGACATTCACTGTCTGGACAGTTACCCAAAGTTCTTCTGTAGCATTGTGGGCACCCATCTTCAGCCTACTGACCCATAGTATCTGGCAGACTTTTCCCATGAAGTAGGAAATTTCAAAGACAGTTACACCTATATTGGCAGTTTGTCAATCTTTCTTCTGTCTTTTGCAGAATGTTTGGCAGACTCTTTCATGAAGCAGGAACCCGAAGGACAGTCTCACCTGTAGGCAAGTTCAGCAGTCATTTTTTTGTGGGTCTTGTGTGTCCAGTCAAACAGTTTAGTTGAGAACAGTTTCTTGCCCAAAGGTCTAACAAACTCCATGAGCTCTTCGATGCCCATCCTCTTGAAGTAGATTGGTGCTACCAGGAACAGATATGTCTCATTGTCATGAAAAGTCCTAAGTTCTTAAACATTCTGAAGGTCTCTGAATGATTTGAAGAGTACCTATCTACTGAAATATATCTCTATATATCTAGGAAACATAATTAATATGACTATAAGCTTGACCATTAACTTGTATTTCTTAATTATACATTGCATTTTTAAATGAACTGCATAAACATAGTACCTTAATCAAGAGCAGAAATATACATATAACAAAATTGACCTTGAATTTGTATCAATAAATCAAAATTCATACCAATGCAAATCTATATAGCATATCCCCATTTAAAAGTAATAAAACATTTATAAACAATATTTGGTAATTTGGACATAGTTCTCTCTGTTGGGAGAGAGTCACTTGTTGGTTTCCAGCCACCTGGCTAGCGTAGACCTGAAATAATCACACAGAAACTGTATTAATTAAAACACTGTTTGGCCCATTAGCTCTAACTTCTTATTGCCTAGTTCTTACATTTCAAATTAAACCATTTCTATTAATCTGTATTGCCATGTAGCTGTGGCTTACTGGCAAGGTTTCAGTGCCTCTTCCTCTGGCAGAGGCTACAAGGCTTCTCATTGACTTTGCCTTCTTTTCCCCAGCAATCAGTTTAGTTTTCCCTGTCTAGCTCTATTCTGCCCTGTGCAGGCCCAAAGTAGCTTCTTTATTAACCAATGGTATTCATACCACACAGAGGGGAATTCCATATCAGCATAGTAACCATTTTGTGGTATTTAAGTCTTATAAGATGCATTTTAACTGGTCAGATGATAAGATTTGAATCTTTGCCCTTTCCATTTCTCTCTTGTCTCTTTCCCTATCATTTTACTTCCTTCCCTTCATTTTCTTGTTTTTTGCCTTTCCCTCTGTATTTTCCACTGAGTTTCCTTCCTTTCTTTCCCCATTTGTTATTATCCATGTTTTTTTAATTAAGGAATTAATTTAATCCATTTATATTTATTAATATGAGTATATTTGAGTTTAGTGCTTTGAAATTAGTTTTCATGTTTTAATTGCTTTATATCTATGTATAGTCCATCATTTGCTTCAGTTTACTGTATGATTATTGTAGTATTTAGAATGTTTGTACTTTTAGATACCACATTTTACTTCTATAAACTATCATACAATGATTTTAGTTTCTATTTTCTTTCCTTTATCATCCCATTTTAGTTTATTTTCTTTATCATAACTGATGCTTTAGGAATTTTGCTATTTTAGTTCAAGGTGTTAATGACATCTTTGGAGTTATAGATGATAGGTGAAATACTTAGAGCACTTCTTATTGCAGCTCCAATTTCCTTTTTTTTTCCAATATAGTTTCTGTTCTACCCTTCCTAGATGACAAGGGATATGGCATTTATTTCATTGAATCGAAGATGACATCCTTTTGTGATTAAAACCTTTTTTGGAAACAGTTTCTATGATTTATGCAACTAGTACAATAATTATAAAAAATTAAGAATGCAGAGGACCAATGTTTTTGAATTAAACCTCCACATTGAGTGCTTAAGACTAAAGTATATTTTGAAAGATGTATCTTAAGAACATCAGGTAAGACTGCCTTCTAATGAAATGTAAGCAGAAATGTCAGTCTTCATTATATGTGCTGAATGACTAAAGATATCACCTGAACAATGAAAACAATGGGATTTTAAAGGTTCTTTGGTTTTCAATAGATTCATTTTTTTTTTTACACATGAGATGGCTTTATCTTAGTCTCTGATTTTTCCTGCTGTTTCATTTTTGGAGTCTGCGAGTTGAACAATACTGAACTACCTCAAAATATCTAGGCAAAAGTCCAAATCACTTAAAAACAGTCAGAATTTCTCAAAATCACAGCTGACAGATCACTGCCTTTCTATTCTTTATTTTAGAAGCGGCAAACTTGGTCCAGAACTTCCTTGTTTGGAAATAGCAAAGTGGTAATCACATCTCAGTTATCCAGAGGTGGGAATGCTGTAAGTTCAAAGACTACCTGAGATATGTGGGAGAATAAGGCTAGCAGGGGAACTCTTATCTCAAAACAAAAAGTAGAGAAAACAGAATGGGGATGCATCTCACCCCATCTCCCTGCACAGAGAACAGTCCAGGAGTGTAACTCCTTTTTTTCATAACTAGATTTTTAACCTAGAGAGATATTATTTTTTATTATGGAGCAAATGGTAAAGTAATGGCAAAGACAGACCAAAGAAGAAGATAGTAACAATCTAGTAGATCCTCATAGTTTGCAATGTGTATCATGAGTATCATAGCATCCTGAGTCAAAACCAGCTTAGCATTGTGAACATATTTGTCTTTGGCCTTAATTGTTTGGAAAGATGAATGGCTGTTTGCAGACTTTCTACTTTTAATCCACCCAATTTAGGTAATCATTAAGTTCATTGGTGAATATCATGGAATTATACTGGAGAAACATAAAAGACCAAGACACTATATTTACAAACAAAAAAGATTGAGTAGGAGAGGAGACTGGTGTATCAGTGTGGCCTCAACTCATTCAAGAATTGGATCCCCGTGTTCTCAAGGTCACTCTCATTCCCGGGGCCCTCTCCCTTGTACAAGTCATCTGAGGACTCTTTTAAAAGATGCTTACTGGAAAATAAAGATATGCTAGATTTTACTGGATGACCTACTTTGGCCTAAATTTAGATTTTAAAAATATTACATTCAGGAGGAGTATGTTGTGTTAATTATTTTGAGCTCAGTGGCTAAATTTATCTTTTCTAAGTTATAAATCAAATTTGGTTCATCTGCTGTCCTGTTGCAGTGAGCTACCTTTAGTGATTTCAAGGAAATCTTTCTAAGGTCGTTGAACTTTGGTTGTGGTGCAGAGGGCTTCATGGGAAGTCCAGACACCCACCCCATCCCCTGTTCCCACCCCAAGTCACTCCTAAGAAACTGTGTTCTCCATAGTAAGATGTATTTATGAGTCCTTTGCCAAGAGCATCAAAGATTATTAGTCAGTTTAGAAAGTAGAAGTATAAATGATTGAAATAACATTTAAGGCTGAAGGTAGCATTTTAATCTCCTCAGAAGCCACTAATGTTATGTTCTTACATTATTTCTTAATTTTTACTTTAATATTTCAAGGTGCTTGAACCTCATAGTATTTTTGTGAAAACAATTTAAATATTGGACTTATGCTGCTCTAGGTTGAGGTTCTAAATAATAGTGAATGTTTAGTTAAGCCATAGTAGCAACACAGGGTCCAAAAATTCATTTTATTTTTTATTTTGTTATTACCGAAATTGCAGGATATAAGATATAAGTTATAAAATCAATAAGGGAAGGAAGTGGCATAGGGAAAAGTTTAGAAAAAATCAGTTATGAAGTTCTAGAACACTTTCTCAGGGAAACCCAGCCTATGCTTAATTTCTCTGGTAACAAGTTGAGAAATTATGAAAAAGGTCAACAAATGTTGATTGACAACTATAAGAAGAGAAGCAGTCAAGGTTTCATTTAGGACAAAATAGGGTTTCCTTTAGAGTAGACAGTATCTACCTAACAAAATTCCAGACTTGTAAGAGGAAAAGTTCTTAGATGCTAACAGGAGTTTCAAATGACAGCAGTCATGAGCAGACTGTTATCATTTTTGTGCATGGTATTTAACAGCACTATTTCATAAGCACAAATGCATAATCTATGTTGATTTAGCTCACAGGCTGAGGCCAGCATTTCACACCTATTAAGAGCTGAGAAGATCTAATCCAATGGGGTAAGTTTTGTGCATGTGTCAGCTTATTAAACTCCCACAGCAACCCATGTGACATAACCTCCACTTAATATACGATGAACTTAAAGCACAGAGAAATTAAATAATGCAACCAGGGTCCCTCAGGACATCTAAGGGAACTGAACGGATACTTGGGAGTAGTATCACTGTCTGCTAGTCATTGAAGGTGATAGACAGAAACTAGTAGCATAATTTATAAATTTAATACAACCATAACATTCATGTTGATACCTAGCTCTCCATTTGCTTAATTTCATTAAAATATAAGTTTATTTTAACTTATTCCTTAAAAATATAAAAATTGTACAAGAATATCCAAACCCTACTTTTCCATTTCACCAAAAGTTTTCAGCACTTTTTATAAAATGGTGGATGTGATGGAGACCAGAAGGTGACTCACTGGAAATGGTGGGTGTCATGGAGACCAGGGGGTGACTCACTGGAAATGATGGGTGTGACAGAGACCAGAGGGTGACTCACTGGAAATGGTGAATGTGATGGAGACCAGGGGATACTCACTGGAAATGGTAGGTGTGATGGAGACCAGGGGGTGATGCACTGGCCATTCAAAGGTTGAGAATTTACTGATGGGGATTAAGAAGAAAATAACAGAAGAAAAAAAAGGAAGGGAGTGGGTCAGATATCAGAGGTGGGAAAGCAAAGGTCAGGTACATACCTGAGTTCCCCTGTGGGCAGTATTCATTTGTAGGATTGAAGGCAGTTGCTATTTGTAACACTAAGTTCAGGGTTAGAGCCATTCACAGAAGGGCATATCTTATCAGCTCTCCTTAGTAGCTGTGAATGCCTTGTGTATTAACTGGTTATTCAATACCCAATAAAAGTCCACCAAAGAAACACACACTCATAGTTTCATCAGGGCAGAAAGCCATATTTAAGGATTATCTGAATTGTTTGTAGAAAATTTGAAAGAAATGTTAGAAGGTTGACATTACTGTAAAGGAGAAGAGTGATATGTCAGAACCTGGAAAGAAACCTGAAAGAGAAAATTTTCAGTGGTCAATAAAATATTGATTGATTCAAACATCTTATGTGAAACTTTGAGTCTTAAGTGGCTCATGGTAACAATCTCTGAAGATTCTGAACCAGAAAAGTTCTTCAGGGAAGTAGTATCAGGAAGCAAACTAAAGAATTTATGTCACATTAAGGACATTGTATATCTGCCTAGTCTCACTAAAAAGAGCATTCTGGTCTTCTATGCTCCCTGTGCTCAGTGAACACAACACATGACATTTGTAATGACAGTAATATCTACATTTTGATTAAAAATTATATCTAGAAATTTAAATGATCTCCTTCCACAACCACAAGCTGAACTTAGACTTCTAAAGGAAACCTTTAAATAACAACTTTTGCTGATGGGAAGTAAAGGACTCAAGTACTAATCTCAGGAGATGGGGGTTTTATTTTGTAATTAAATGAAAAGATAAGAAACAGCATGAAGGAGCCATTGGCAAAACACTTTCAACCCCGAATTTCCCACAAGTAGATGGAAGCATTCCTAGGACTCCTTGGCATGCACTGGAGTGAATTACAATTACAGTGAAGGAAAAGCCTTGAAAAGGTAAGTGAAATTTTAACACTTGGGTTTTATCAAATTGCCTCAATTTGTGTCTAATTGCCACAGGCCGAGTGCTATGCAGATGTCTGTAATTAGTGAAGACACAAAATATTCTGAAAGCCAGCGGGAGGTTAAGTGCCTGGATGAAGATTCTCTGTCCTTCCTGACACAAGACAACAGGACTGTCTTGAAAAAGCCCATTTTTAGCACTTTCAGTTCCAAGAATGGTGGAAGCAGACTTAAGATTAAATAGGTTTGAAGACTATTGTGTGTGCTGCCAGGCCTGCCAGCTACGCTTTTACTGTCACATACAAAGTATGCTTTCAATTTTCCTTCTTTTGAGAAACACTCACACTTTGAAGATCAGCCCAGCCTGAAGGCTGCTCTGTAGCTCATGATGGCTTTGAGCCTGTGAGTTTCCTGTCTCTGCTTCTGGAGTGCTAGGTTTATAGGTATGGGTGACTATGCCTTGAAAATACAAATATATGAACATATACACACATATGTGTATATCTATTTATCATCTATATATGTATGTGTGCATGTATGTATATATGCAT
>NW_004949265.1:261758-262408 GCF_000317375.1 Microtus ochrogaster | reverse complement strand
GTGTGTGTGTGTGTGTGTGTGTGTGTGTATTGTGCCTACTCATGAGTGTGGAGGTCAGAGGACAGCTTCATGGAGTTGATTCACGCCTTCCGATTGTGGAGCAACTGGGGGTTGTACTCATCAGGTTTGTTCAGCAAATGCATTTACTTGCAGAACCATCTCATTAGTCCCTGATAGGGTTTTAAAAGATATATTTCTTTAATTCAGAATTTGCTATTATTATTATTATTTGCCCAAACCGTTTGCCTTCAGATGGATGTCACACGAGTATTAACCTGCAACATTATTTATATGTAACTTCCTGGCCTACAACTAGATACACCGACGTGTGATGTGTGCTGGTGGACAAATTGTATTTTGAAACTCTAAACTTGAAGTCATTCATCAATAGGTTTATCCCAAACAAGATCACCACGCAGTGATACAGAAAAAAATCATGTCATAAAAGACATGACATGACATAGCTTGAGAAAAGATTTAAAAATATCAAATTACACAGAAGGACAATTCAGCTGAAGCATCATTACCTTAGTGTCTTAGGATTTCTATTGCTGTGAGGAGACACCATGACCACAGCAATTCTTATAAAGAAAGTATTTTATTGGGGTGGATCACTTACAGTTTCAGAGGCTCAGTTAATCATAATCGTG
>NW_004949265.1:243839-253698 GCF_000317375.1 Microtus ochrogaster | reverse complement strand
TGTGAAGAATTTTGCTGGGATTTTGATGGGTATTGCATTGAATCTGTAGATTGTTTTTGGTAAGATTGCTGTTTTTACTATGTTGATCCTACCTATCCAAGAACATGTAAAAGAGACATCACTAAAGCTTAAATTGCACCTCAAACCCCACACACTAGTAGTAGGAGACCTCAGTATCCCACTCTCAGCAATGGGCAATTCTGCCAGACAGCAACTTAACGGAGAAATAAAAGTACTGAAAGATGTCATGACTTAAATGGACTTAACAGACATTTACAGAACATTTCACCCAAACACAAAAAAATATACTTTATTCTCAACACCTCATGGAACCTTCTCTAAAACTGACCATGTACTCAGTCACAAAGCAAACCTCAACAGATACAAAGACACTGTATCTGTGTCTTATTGGATCACCATGGCTTAAAGTTAGAATTCAACAATAACACTAATTGCTGAAAGCTTATAAACTAATGAAAATTGAACAGTGCTCCACTGAATCTTCCCTGGGTCAAGAAATAAGTAAATAAAGAAATTAAAGACTTCCTAGAGTTCAATGAAAATGAATGTACAACCTACCCAAACTTGGGGAACACTTTGAAAGCAATGTTAAGAGCAAAGTTCATAGCACTAAGTGCCTACATTAAGAACTTGGAGAAATCTCACACAAGAGACTTAACAGCACATCTGAAAACTTTAGATAAAAAAGAATCAAATTTACCCAGGAGGAGTAAATGCTAGGAAATAATTAAATTGAGGACTGAAATCAATAAAATAGAAGCAAATAAAATAATACAAAGAATCAATGAGACAAAGAGTTGGTTCTTTGTCTAAATCAAGAAGATAGGCAAAACCTTATCCAACCTAACCAAAACGCAGAGAGGGAATATGCAAATTAACAAAATCAGAAATGAAAAGGGGGACATAGCAACAGATACTGAGGAAATCCAGAAATCATCAGGTCATACTTCAAAAACCTGTACTCCACAAATTGGAAAATGTAATGGAAAAGGACAAAATTAAATCAAGAACAAATAAACAATTTAAATAGACATGTAATCCCTAAGGAAATAGAAGCAGCTGTCAAAAGCTCCCACCCTAAAAAAAATCCCAGGACCAGGTGATTTCAGAGCAGAATTCTACCAGAATTTTAAAGAAGAGCTAATACTAGTACTTCTCAAATTATTTCACACAATAGAAAGAGAAGGCACATTGCCAAGCTCTTTTTATGTTACAACAGTTACTCTGGTACCGAAACTACAGAAAGATGCAACTAAGAAAGAGAATTACAGACCAATCTCCCTCATGAACTTTGATGTGAAACCACTCAATAAAATGTAAACTGTTTTGAAGAACACATTAAAGAAATTATCTACCATGATCAAGTTGGTTTCATCCCAGAGATGCAGGAATGGTTCAACATATGTAAATCTACCAATGTAATCTACCATATAAATAAAATGAAAAAAAAACATTATAATCATCTCATTAGATGCTGAAAAAGCATTCAATAAATTCCAAAACCCCTTCATAATAAAGGTCTTGGAGAGATCAGGGATACAAGAAACATATCTAAACATATTAACAGCAATATACAGCAAACCGACAGCCAACATCAAATTAAAGGTAGAGTTGAACTTAAAACATAACCAGAATTCAGATTCACTGAGAATATGTCTCTGTTAAAATTTTGTTCCCTAGGAGAGCTTCTCAGTAAGGCCTATTCCCATGTCAAAAGGAGCATGCCTCTCTCTGGCTAACAGAGACATTGCCCAGAGAAGACCCTGGCCAAGAGCCGCTAGTTAAGACTTTTTGCTCTTATGGGAAGAGCGTAATTCTGCCAGGTGGGGAGAATGACACTGGTTCACAGGTGCCCCAAAGAGCCGCTCTGGCTTGTGTCAAGATGACTGTGACAATGTCTCAGCTTATAAACTCCTCATTTGTCCAAGATAACCAAAACATGGTTTATAGTTCAGTAAAACATGTTTCATTGCTTCAAGTGTAACTTGGGAACACGAAGAGAAGAATGCAAACCTGTAAACGCCATAAAGATTTCTCTTCAATGCTGGTCCTTCTGGCATTAGCTCCAGCCAGTCATGTGCCATTAAAGAAACTTTCCTTTATCTCTTACTGGAAGGCTTAATCTGCCATAATAGTAATACTTACCTTTCTTTGTATTAAATACTTGTTTAACTTGGTGTCTCCCACTGAGTACAGGAGATAGAAACTGGGCAGGTAGGGCAGGCCCAGAATCCACAGTTGAAGGAATGTTGTTTCTGCAGCCAGGCACATCAGTGGAGTATTGTTTCCGCCCGCTAGTGAGGATCTCTGCTCAAAGACCTACTCTGTCTACATGGCTGAGCTGGAGAGGAGACGCTTGAACATCTGGGCAGGCCAGCTGGACCGATAATAATGAAACTAACACTGCCATGGAACCCTGTCTCCTGGGGTCCCTCTTGTTTGGGACTCAGACCACCCCTTCTCAAGTTCCCAACTATGAATATAAAGATAACTTCTCTTTGAAAGTCATCATCTGTGGTCTGTAAGTTTTATTCTTCAAATTTAGGGAGCAAGAACCGAAAGTCACTAGCTCAGGGAGTATCGGTTATGGTGACAACCATCATGGATTCTAAATTAAAGGTGTCAAGTTTATGAAAATAAAACATGAACTACAAATCCTTACCATGCCTTCATAAAAAGTTAGCTTTGCATTTTTCTTCCAGTTCACATCTATATTTATTCACTTTCCTTTTCTTCTTAGTTTGTTCTAAAATTTGCTATACAAATGACATTAATGAAGGTTTCATTATGGTTAAAAATTCTTTTTCATACTTTAAGCATTTTATGCTTGTAATACAATTCCTTAGACTGAATTCCCAGCAGCGGGATCTCTGAGTTGCAGGAAATGGTCATTTACCTCTCATGACAGGCACTGCCAGTGGCTCCCCAGAAACATTGCCCTGATCGCCAACAGTGACGACTTTGCCTTTCATCTCTCTTCTTCTTAACCATATTTGTCCTTGTGACGATATTTTGTATTTATCAACAGCTTTTCATAAAAATACTAATGGCCCAGAAGAAACACAGCATGTAAATCTTTTTTGCTAAACATTAAGCTACATTTTACATTAGAGATTTTGTAGAATTCCCCAGGATGTTGGAAAGCATTTTCCAGTTGGCCTCTTCGAGAAGGCTTATTCAGCTGACTTTAACTTAGCCTTTATTTCTTCCCTTCCAAATGTAGAGATATGCATTTTACCATATTTGTATTCTTTGTAATCTTTACCCTAATCCATACTTTATTTACCATTTGGCAGAGGTGTCTACAATTTGAACAACTCTTTCCTTATTCAATTTTTTCTAAGAGCAAAGCTTCATATTTAAAATTCAAATGATGCTGGCTTGTATAGCAAAAGACTGACCTTGCAAGTGTATGATTCCAGGAAATGATACAATTAGTTCATAAAATACTTTAGATAAAAATTAAATTATTGATTCACAGAGACAGGCTCTCAGTTTAAAATCACCAGCTTGTCTCTTCCAAATCCTAAGGTCCTAATGAAGGGATACATTTTATTTCGAATACTCCTCTTCTGTGTGGGAAGTTGAAGTAGATTTCCTTAAGCTGTAACTTTTGGAGGGAATAGTGTGTGAGAAAAGAAAAATACCCTGTAACCATTTTCATCATTCAGACAGAACTGCAAATTGATGGAATTACTGCATTGTAGTGGTATCAGCGGGTATCCGGACTTTGTGAGCACCCTGACTGGTTCCAGGCTATTATATTCCAGAACAAGGAACTGGTCAGAGTTACAAGAATAGTAGCAGAAGTTAAGACTGTTACAGAGATATGGTACACCTCTGAGGAAGCGGGACAGAACAGAAACATTTATAAGGGGAAAAGGTGACATCTTGCAAAGGATTAGGGCATTTATGTCAACATGGATCATTCGCGTGGTGTGTGCTTCTTCACACAAGCTCTCTTATGCGTCTGTTCTCCAGGTCTACACACAACTTTATATGTCTCATTAACTGCTGAAATCTCCACCTACTCCTACGTCATATATGAACCCTCAGGCAAGTTTCTACAGAACTTGGGTGCTGTTTCTATAGGTCTGTTTTGTTCTTGTCAGAAGCTATGGCTCTTTGGATTTGCTGACTGGTACTCTGTTTATAATCTTCATTATCTTTTAAAATAATTACTATTCACTAATTAACAATTATTTAACATCATATTTTCTTGGTTTTAGTTAATCTGTCATTTTCTTCTCCAGACTGGACATTAAAAGATAAAGTTGATGATAGGTACAGTTTTAGGATAAAGGTCTTCCCAAGTGGGATTCGGGTAATTAGTCTGGTTTTATTGGCCTGGAACTTCAGTGGATAGGAACAGAATATTGTGTAAGAGAAAAATAATTGAAAACTTTGCTGATATATATGATATACTTGGGGAGTATATGTGGGGTAGACGCCATTGGCTTCATGTCAAGGAGGATGGAAATAATATTAGAAGGGTCACAGCAAATGCACAGATGTGAGTCCAGTTCCTAAAAGTCCTGATTTGATGTGTTAACTCACAGAGTACAACCCACATCCTCAGAAAGGCCCATTTGACTCTCTCTGTGTCTAGGTATGGGTTATAGCACAACTGACGTGAATTCTTTGGTCTTAGTAGCAATGATGGATAGTAGAGTATTTCACGCCAAGTGCCCAGTTGGCAAGGGCAAGGCACACTTATTAGGAAGGCAAAAAGGGACAGAAGTGTCATTAGGATACTTTCCTCTACAGAGGCCCTGACTGTATGGAAACAGACACCATGGTGCCACTAAGAACAAAATAGTTGTATGTCCTACAAAAACAATTTTTTGAATTACATATCAGGAAACTATGATGGTACAGTGAATGGAAATGGTTAGGGAGGTTCCCTAGGGATCCAGAACTAAGTCTGCTCTCAGGCCTAGTGCCTCCTTACTGATGATTCAGATTCTTTTAAAGAGCTCTGCAACAATACTATAGGTTTATACTCTAAATCTCTCATACATTAATGTCTGAGTAACAGGGAAAGAATATTCATTAGAAATTCCTGAAAATTGGTTATTGAGAATACCACTGTAACCATGACCAAGTGATACAGTCAACTCAGATGTAATTCACAGTGCACCCATCCAGCTCACAGGTTCTCTGTGCTGTCAGTTCAATTGATTCTGAATGTAGAAGTGGATTACACAATTTTTGGCAACCGGGAGAAATGTCTCACTTACCCTTGACCCATGGGATAGGGTCATTATGGAAAGGCTAAAGAAAACTTCTACGTTTTCTTGCTCCCTACAAAAGCAGGAAACCAGAATTAAATGCATCAAAAGATTCTCATTTATTAATACCATGCTTTTGAATAATAAGGGGCAGAATTATTAACTACACCTCCATTTTACTTGCCTGCTTGGCCTAAGCACAAGTTGCATTATTCTGAGAGAACAACTACTTTAAAGTTTATCATCTGTGGAGTCTGCAATAGTTTAAGACACAGCATCCTTGGAAGAAAGTGAGCATAGTGACTGATGTGCAGTCACTGACCTGGTTAGTGTTTCTTCCTTAATATCTATTTGTAGAGATCAGTGGAAATGTTTGATTTCACTTGGCACCTTTGCTGGTTTGCCTAACGGCATCAATTCCCCTGTGCCCTGGCACAGAACAGTCTGCAAATGCCACAATTGCCCTAATTTGAGACAAATGCCTGTGGTTTGAGAATATTGTCCTGATTGGATACAGAGTACAGGAAGTAGTAAGGCACTTTTTCTGTTTCAACAAGACACGTGTGAATCAGAAAACGAGGGAGGAAACACAAAATTCTTTAGCCTGCCTTTATATCATAGTTCCTGGGGTTCCACTGATCAGGGAACAGGTTGGGCTGTCTCCAAAGGTAGAGGACACACTGCTATGCCACATACTACCTACAAAGAGAAAAGAGGCCCATTAAAGTTAAGAGTTTTTTTTTTATAAAAAGTATTAGATTTATGGAACAAATGAGCAGATGGCAGGGAGAATCCTTGTATAATCTGTGCCTCTTCCTTCACATTCATTGATACGATACATTTATTCTTATTGGACAAACCAATATTAACACACTATTGTTAACTAAAATTCCAACCTTATTCAAATTTCTTAGTTTTTAACCTGATGTGCTATTCTGTTCTAGGATTCCATGCCAACTATCAAGTGGGTATGTCCCTTATGGATAGTGATGGCTTCTCAGATTTCCCTTGTGTTTAATAATATATGAACAACAATACTTTGGCTATTTTTGATGCAATGCACTGTGTAGATTCTCAACTGGGATTTGACAGATTTTTTTTCTTCAAGATTCGACAAGTGCAGTGGGATACAAAGACCACATAAGAAAAATTCTGTTCTTGTTTTCATCACAGCAAGGGAACACACTGTCAATGGTATTAATGTTGATCCTGTGGCTTAGATAGTGATTGTCATACCTTCCCACTGCTGTTGCTTTCCCATTTTGTACTCTTTTGAAAGAAGTCCTGGTCCACAGTCCACACTGAGGGAGGAAGAGGAGAAGCTTGTACCACCTGTCCTGGAGGTTAACTACTAAAATTACTTAAAATTCTTCTCCACAGGCATTAATTTTTCTCTTTCATTTGTTGATTTACCAGTTCTATCATTTGCTCATCTATTTATGCCAGTATGGGCTTACATGCTTGTTCTTCACTCTGGGCTACAACCAGAACTATTTCATTCAGTCTAATGTTGAAATAGTGCCAGCTTTGCCACCATGAGCTCTTGCAGATGCCGCCTGCCTTTTTTGACATACAGCCTTCGCTGTTAGATGTGTGAGAGTTTTGTGTATTTATGTTCTGATAGTATAAGATTCTTCTGGTTTATTTCATATTTCATTTTGTTTAAACCAGTACATTTAGTAAGACATCTTCCATCAAAACAGTAATAACTTATTATATTATTTACTTTATTCTGTGCTGGATGTGACATTATTCTATTTTTGATCATTAGCAAAAATGATCAGTTTCTTGGCAGTCAGGTTTTAACACTCCATACTTTGCAGAAATCTCCACCCCAGTATTAGGCCTTTTGTGTCTTTTTCAGGATCTATGAGTCTCATTTCATGGAAGCTGAACCTTACCATGATAAGACTTCTCATATATGTTTTTATTTTCAAGGGTAATGAAACTGCTGCATGCTTTAGTGGTTAAAGTGTTTCCTGAATATATGCACCTATTTTCTCAGTTCCTTTAAATCAGTTTCATTAGGAGTTTTCCATAGTGAATTTATGACCACAGTGAATTTATACTTTGTTCTCTTTGGATTGATTACTCCCTTTCATTTCAAAGCATAAAATAATTAGAAATAAATAGTGTGGGATACATTAAGTTGCTTCACATCCCTTGCTAACCATTAACTTTTCTAAGACATGAATTAAATTCCCCATAACACAATATGTAAAGCATTTAATGGAAACTGGGTATATCAGTAAAATTGTGAATTATGGCATCAAATATGGCCTGGAATACACAACTGTGCAGAGATTTCAAAGCTTTGGACCTGCCCATTTCTTGTAAAGACAAAAGTATCACTTCACAGTTGACTGATGGGGGTGAGGAGATCTCCTTTTAAATATCTTACAATCAGAGGTATAAACTGAACTTCAATTAATTTTATTGTCCTTGGACATAGCTCTGGATGGACCTGTTCATAGCCCATGCCTTTTTATAGGACTATGCTTGATGGACTTTGAAATTGTAGACCACGAACTGCTTTTTAATTAAGGAGAGTCCTTCTACTCTGCACTGCACTCTAGTGTTTGCTTGCTAAAGTTGAGCGAGCACTGGAGAGGGAGTTTCACTACAGTGATTTGTGCAATTAATAGCTTTGGGAAAACTTGAGGGTATGATCTGGGAAGAGTGCACAATGAAGCTCCCCAGGGCCCAGCTGAGCCATTTCACTGATCTGTAGATAACAGATGACCACAGTTGCACACTCTAATTGAACTGCTTTTGGCTTTCTCTAAGTTTTATGAGAAAAGGGCCTTCCAATTCCCAGAACTCAAGACCATACTGCCACCATGGTGCTGCAGTTGAGTTTCTTTCTTGAGTGGAAATATTTTTAACTAGACTTCAATTCTAGATGTTCATTGCCCCACATAGATGTGTAGTAAATTCATTGTCTTTTCAAGTTTATTTGTGTCTCCTTTTTATTATTTTATGGATAATTTTAAGCCTGCATTGTTGAAAAATGTAACACAACTACTCACACAGGTTAGTTAGCCTTGACATAGTTAATGCAGATGATTGTCCCCTGTATAAAAATCTGTCACTCTATTTCATTGCTCATTATTGGTGCACTAGCATGTGCTAGGTGGTTCTTCATAGCTTCATGTAATCTGGGGGAACAAAATGAAACTACGGTGAAAAAAAATTCTACTGATTAGAGTCCCACATATTTGTCACAAATAGCAACTGAAATCCTGAAGCTAAGTTATAATTGCTTAACTCACAGCAATAAATCACCCACTAACCATGTTTTTAAAGTTGGTCAGACCCTACTTTGCTTTCTATTACATTTGTGTGTTTAATAGGAAATAGTCATGAGATTTTTTTTTGAGATCTTACATATAATATTTACATAACACATGGCAACACACTCAGGGACAGTAAATTTAGGAGATTATAGGATCTTAGGAATTCCTAAAAATTTCAGGATCAGTCTTTGGAGGTACCATCCAATCAGTTCGTGGAATTTAATTCATCAACATTTATTCATTTCTGATCCTGGGATTTATGCCTTTTAGAAATGGGTTATTTGGGAAAAATTATTTTTGGTGTTAGATGCTTGCCATACAAAGTAAATAATAATTCTAGAAAGACAGTATTATAGTAATCCAAGTAAATCTATCAGGGGAATGAATAATTTTGACCAACTTGGATTCAAAATGGCGTCAAAATGCACAGGGAGACTTCACAGAATTCCCAAGGAGATGGCACATTGCTAATTAATGGGGATAATATGAGGCCCAGAGAATTTGAGCACTTATACCAAAAAATGACAGACATATAAAAGAGCGTCTCTTTAGATTGTGAAACCTTTTGCTTTTTTCAATGGATCACTATGAAGATTCAAAAGGAGAAGTGTTAAGCCAAACAACAGACTTGATATTATATCCTTCTCATACAAGAAGCTAGGGGCTTAGCAGTGCCTCATTTGATGAAATCCATAGTGGATCTGAGATTCTCATGCACCTCCGTTTTGGAGAGAATAGATGAGTGATGCTTTGCTATGCAGCTCAAGCTGGACTTGAGTCTCCATTCCCCTGCTTTGGCTTCCTGAGGTCTGGGATTACAGACAGGCAGGCAGCACAGCACAAGTCTTTCATTGGTGTCTCTGGAAAGTTTTGCATGGATAATTTCCAGCATAGAGAATGGTGTGCTACACCATTAACACACAGCTCACAGGCACTTCCATTCATTATATTCTGGGCTTTCTACCCTCATGCCTGCAAGCATTTAGAAACAAATTCCAAATATACCATTCCATCCTTATTTGACTGTGTGTCCCCCAAACAACATCCCTTTTAAATAATGTAGTCATAGTGTTATGCTCATTCTAAATAAAACAACAGTCAAACAAAACTTCCTTCATACCATCAAGTAATCAATGTATTTCCCCTAGGTTTTGCATATTAATTTTTTTGTGTGGATTCTGCACGAATCTTTTTTTTCTCATTTGTGGACCCTGGATTTTTATTTTATTTTATTTTATTTTTTTATTGAGAAAAGGAAAAAAAGTTTCCCCCCCAACCAACATCCCTTTTAAATAATGTAGTCATAGTGTT
>NW_004949265.1:233119-239431 GCF_000317375.1 Microtus ochrogaster | reverse complement strand
CTCTTCAGTGTAGAAGCAGGAACCATTTCCATCCAGATGGAACTCCTCAGCACCAAAACATGGACGCCTGCTAGTCCCTTGACCCGAGGACAAAAGGGGGAACTTGGGGGGCAGGGTGGGGACGAGTAAATCACAGGACACCCTGCCACACAAGCTGAAGGAATCAGGACTTTGATTCCTGGCCGGTAGGCAGGCACTCACCGCTCTGGGTGGGTAGCCTTAGTGTAGTAGCTTAAAACTGTTCTTGAGCACTGGTCCTAGCATACAGCAGGGCATGGTTGGGGGAGTGCTGGGGGGCTGGGTCTTGCATAAGAAAGACAGCCCTGCAGAAGAAGCTTGGGGAGGGGGGTTTGTGCTCTCTTCCGGGACAATCCGCCCCTGGGTAGCACACACTCACCTGTTCAGATGGAACTCCTCAGTACCTAAACATGGCTGCCTGGTAGCCCGATGATCCAGGGACAAAAGGAAACACCAGGCAGGTGGGGTGAGATCCAGGAGAGCACAGGTACCCCTGGAGCACAAGCTGAAGGTGCCTGGGCTCCCTTTCAGGGGTCCTTGAGGCCTGTCCGGTAGGCAGGCACTCACTGCTCTGGGTGGGTCGCCTTAGTGTAGGAGCAGAAAACTATTATTCTCTGTATGAATCTTTATCCAAATGGGGTATACATCTGACATTTTGTTGACAGGTGGACTTTAAAAGCATCTCACAGGTTATTCTTCCTTTTATTCTTACTTACAATGGTCTCATTGGGGAAAAAACTAGCAAACTATATTGTTTGTCTTGTGAACTTTTCTACTTTGAGTATTTCTGACTGAAATACTTTTGAAAATAATGACTGTCACTCTTGTGTGCTTTTTTTGTCTTGGTTCTCAGATAGAGAAGTGTGATTATATTTAGTCTACCCTTTCAGTGATACTGTATCTCAGGTGGTGTCCCAAGCATCCATCAGAAGACAGTGCCCTGTCTTCTCCCACTGTGATAGTCTCTGCCATAGACAGTTGCCTTCAGTATTCAGGGTTTACTTAGTAGCTTGAACAACAATTATTTCTTTTATTTTTTAAGATTATAATACAATTCTATCATTTCTCCCTTTTGTTTCATCCCCATAGAGTTCCCCCATTCTCTTCTCGATATTTTCCAAATTCATGGCCTCTTTTTGCATTAACTGTTGCTAATAGACATATATGTAGACAAAGACTGCTCTTTTGTTTCCTGGCTGCTCAGACCCAAATAACCACACAGAAACTATATCAATCACAACACTGTTTAGCCTATTTGCTCAGACTTTTTACTAATTAAGTCTCACATCTCAAATTAACCCATTTCTATTAATCTGTGTATCACCACTAGGCTATGGCTTATCGGTAAAAGTACTAGGGCAGCTACATGGTATCTCCCTGACTCTGCCTACTCTCTCCCTATATCTCTGTTCAAATTTCCTGCCTGGTTTTATTCTGTCCTGCCACATGCCAAAGCAGCTTTATTCATCAACCAATGAAGCAGAAGGACCTCCCACACCATTTCCCATTTTTTGTCTAATTTAAAACGAAGGTTTTAACTTTAACACAGTAAAATTATATATGTATAACAGTTATTAAGCAAGAAATATAGTGTCAATATTTAGTCTATTTGCATCTGGAAAAATTAAAGAAAATATATTATTATCTATTTTATCTCTGTGAGTCTAAAGTTTGGTATTTAATTTATCTTTTATCACAAATGAGGAAAACTATATCTATAACTATTTGTCTTTAACTCTTTAAAGACCCCAGAAGAATATAATATTACCCAAGTAAACAGGAAGTGCAACTTTCAAAGTTCTAGAATTAACAGAGACATCTTGCTGCCTGGACAGTCACCCAATTTTTTTTTATAATATTGGGACATTCATAGTTAGCCTACAGGCCCATAGTATTCAGCAGACTTTTCCAGGAAGCAGAAAATTTGAAGATCTGTTCTGTCTTGTAATGGTAAAGTTTATCAGTTGTTTTCTTTTGTGTCCTACAGAATGTGTGGCAGTTTTCTCTGTGAAGCAGGAAACTTGAAGGACTGTCTCACCTTCTTTAGACAAGCTTATCAGTCACTTTTTTGTGGGTCCTGTATGTCCAGTTTATACAGCATGCCATCAAGCAGTCCAGGCAAAAGGAGTTTCTTGCCCAAATGTTTAGCCTTGTCACACTGAAGGCAAATTTTATAATGAGCTTTTTCAATGTCTATTAACCTACCTGAAGTAATTGGTGCTCCCAGAAGCAGACATGTCTCACTGGCAAGAAAAGTCTAAGTTTTTAAAAACATTTAAAATGCCATTCTGTAGGTGTTTGAAAGGTTTGAAGAATACCTATCCATCTAAAATATATCTCTGTACATGTAGAAAACCTAACTAACATGACTACAAGTTTGACTATTATGGATAACTATTAATCAGTATTTTAATTATACATTAAATTTTAAATGAGCTTCACAAACACAATACCTTAAACAAGAGCAGAAATACATACATACAATATAACAACATCAACCTTAAATTTGTATTAATAGATCAAAATCCATACCAATGTATTTATCTCTCTGTTATATCCTCTTTACTTTTTTATAAAAATTGATCATGACCATTAATTACTTGCAAACAACCACTTTAAGTAAAAACAATAATTTATAAATAATATTTGGGATTTGGGGCATAGTTTTTAAAGACTACTTTTTGGTGATGGAGGGTATTGTTAATCAGGTCGTTCACGGGGAATTCTATGTGATTAGTTTATCTCAGCCATCAGTCCTGAAGCTGTTGTGGATGTTGGACCACATAGGCCATCACTTTAGGGGGTCTTATTGAATCAAATCACATTAGTTTGGAAGGAATCCACAGGTTTTCATCCTCTGTGGAAACAAAAGCAAAACCACTTTTCCAAAGCAAATATATCCTTAGAATCAAATATTGAAGTCAAAATACCTTTAAAATATATATGTTGGTTTAGCTTAGCATTCCCCACAATTAAATGTCTCTCTGTAGTAAAAAAATTTAAAGAAACCATAATAGTATACATAATCTAGATTCTGTATATTTTTTATCTTTATATGGTTTTTTTATTACTTTTACTCCTTTAATTATGTCTGTCTGTACTTTTTTATATTACTTTGTTGTCTTTTTAAAAACTGTTTTATTTATTTTTTATACTGTCTATACTCTTTTTTCGTCTCACTCACAAGCCTATGTACATTTATCCAACACTGTGAACCATTTAGAGGTCTTTTATGTCTGAATCTGTCTTTATTCTATCTGCAATCATATGTTTGATCAAAGAGTGCTTTTTAAAAAATGCTAAGTAGGCATGTCTTGAACCAATGTTTGAACATGGCAGAGGCGTGTTCAACTGCCTCTGTTAGCTGTGCATACTGCCCCAGCTCCAGGGACTCAGTGGTTTATGTCACACCATTAAGCAGTTTGCAGCATGCTGATCACCGATCCATTAAGTTCAGGACCTCCCAAAAGAGTCAAAGAGGAAGCCATGCAATTTTTTGCCACTAACACTTTTCTTAAAGAAGTCATACCTCTACTTGCCACCAGCATAGTCTATTTGAAAAAACTGTGGCTACCAAGAAGCTGTAGTTAACTCTGTTCTTTTGTGTTTAGAATTTCTTCTGAAACTCTCTCAATTTTTATGTGGATGTAGTTACCGCATGCTGGGAGCCATTTGTAGTCTGAGAGTGCTGTTTTGTTTCCTGGATGCTCAGATCCAAATAATCACACAGAAGCTATAGTAATTATAACACTGTTTGGCCTATTAGCTCAGAATTTTTACCAAGTAACTCTTACATCTTAAATTAACCTATTTCTATTTTTACCATGAGGCTATGGTATACCAGTAAAATCTCCAGGGCATTTGTCTCCTTTGGAAGCTACATGGCATCTTTATGACTCTTGAACAAGTGACCTCCTACAACATCTCCCTATATCTCTGTTCAGATTTCCTGACTGGCTTTATTCTTCCTTGCCATAGGCCAAAGCAGCTTTATTCATAAACCAGTGAAGCAACACATAAAAAAAGGACATCCCACATCACATATATTCCCTAATATAATACATCTTAATATGCAAACTGGGATACATCCATGGAGAAAAGGAAAGCCTTTGAACATCCCTAGGTATAGTTTTTTTTACTATACACATGTACATTTTCTTTATTTTCCAGTGTTTGGAGTAATGATTTGGTTTCATAGAATCCTCCTCTAAAAGTGATCAAGTAAAAAATTGTTGTGAGTTTCTGGTTTCTATTACATTTAACATATTTTAAATTCCTGGTCATTTTTATTGATGCAGAAGATGACTTGTCTTCACACAGCAGGACACCATTTATGAATTTATTCATGAATCTTCTTTACACTGTTTCAATGCTTTTGAAGTCTTTGGTTTCTTTTTCATATTATGTTTTACTTTTTATTCATTTTTACATACCAACCACAGTTTCTCCTCCCTCTTCTCCTGCTTTCCTTCCCTAAAATCCCTTATCCACCACAGAAAGGGTAAGGCCTCCCATGGGGAGTCAACAAAGTCTGGCACATTCATCTGAGGCAGAATAAGCCTCCCACTTCCCCACATCAAGTCTGATCATGGCATCCCACCATATGGAATGGATTTCAAAAAGCCAGCTCATGTCCTAAGTATAATATAAATCTTGGTCCAAATGCCAGAGGTCTCACAAACAAACCAGGCTACAAAACTATTTCCCACATACAGAGGGCCTGGTTTTGTCACATGCAAGATCCCCAGCTGTTGGTTTAAGAGTCTGTGAGCTCCTGTAAGTTTGGGTCTTCTGTTTCCGTGGGTTCCCACATCATAATGGTGATGCTCATATAACCTCCTCCTTCTTTTTGAATGGACTCTCATAGCTTGGCATGGTACTTGGTTGTGGATCTTTGCATCTACTTCCTTTATTTACTGGGTGAAAGTTTCATAATGACAAGTAGGATGGTCACCAATCTGATTACAGGTGAGGTCAGTTGAGGCACCCTCTCCACTATTGCTAAGGATCTTAGCTGGAATCCTTGTGGATTCTTGGGAATTTCCCTAGTGCCTGGTTTCTCATTAATCCTATAATGGCTCCCTCTATCAAGATATTTCTTTTCTTGCTCTCCCACCTTATCCCTCCCTCTGTTGGATGTGGGATTGGTGAAGAACTTTTCCCATTTTGTATGCTTTTTGTTTTGTCTTGTTTACCATGTCCTTTGCCTTATAGAAGCTTTTCAATTTCAGGAGGTCCCATTCATTGATTATTGCTCTCAGTGTCTGTGCTGGTGGTGTTATATTTAAGAAGTGGTCTCTTGGTCTAGGCAATGCATTCAAGGCTACCTCCTACTTTCTCTTCAATCAGATTCAGTGTACCTGGATTTATGTTGGAGTCTTTAATATACTTGAATTTGGGTTTTGTGCATGGTGTATGGATCTATTTGCAATCTTCTACATGTTGATATCTAGTTTTGCCAGTACCATTTGTTGCAAATGCTTTCTTTTTTCCATTGTACAGTTTTGGCTTCTTTGTCAAAAATCAGTTATTCATAGATGTGTGGTTTAACATCAGGTTCTTCAATTCAGTTCCTTTGGTCCATGTGTCTGTTTTTGTGCCAATACTAAGCTTGGTATTGGCATAAAAACAGAGATGTTGACCAATAGAATCGAATCAAAGACCTGGATATTAACCCAGAAACCTATGAGCACCTGATTTTCAACAAAGGAGCTAAAGTTATACAATGGAAGAAAGAAAGCATCTTTAACAAATGGTGCCGGCATAACTGGATGTCAACCTGTATAAGAATGAAAATAGAACCATATCTATAACCATGCACAAAATTCAAGTCCAAATGCATTAAAGACCTCAATATAAATCTGACCACACCGAACCTAAAAGAAGAGAAAGTAGGAAGTAGTCTGCAACACATGGGCACAGGAGACAACTTCCTACATATAACCCCAGTAGCACAGACAATAAGAGCAACAATAAATAAATGGGACCTCCTGAAACTGAGAAGCTTCTGTAATGCAAAGGATACTGTCATTAAAACAAAAGGGCAACTTACTGAATTGTTGAAATAAGAGTGGCGGGGGCTGCGTCCCCAGCACCCTGCCGCCCACATGGCTAGCTTAGCTTATGTCCCGAAATAATTATATGGAAACTGTATTCTTTTAATCACTGTCTGACCTATTAGTTTTAGCCTCTTATTGGCTAGCTCTTACATATTGCTCTAACCCATTTTTATTAATCTGTGTAGCCCACAAGCTGGCTTACCAGGAATGATCTTAACCTGCATCTGCCTGGAGT
>NW_004949265.1:228690-231753 GCF_000317375.1 Microtus ochrogaster | reverse complement strand
CCGGTAAGCGCACCTTGGGGTGCTACACACAGATGATTAGAAATGGGCTAGTCCAGGTGCGAGAGTTAGCCGAGAAAAGGGCTGGAGCTTAAGAGCCAAGCAGTGATTAAAAGAATGCGGTGTCCGTGTAATTATTTCCGGTAAAGCTAGCCTTGCGGGCAGCGGGGTGCTGGGGACGCAGCCCCGCTGCTCCTATTACTACACTGAATGGGAGAAGATCTTCACCAACCCTACATCAGACAAAGGTCTGATCTCCAAAATATATAAAGAACTCAAGAAACTAGATAGTAAAACTCTAATTAACACAATTAAAAAATGGGGTACTAAACTGAACAGAGAATTCTCAACAGAATGGCCAAAAGACACTTAAGGTCATGCTCAACCTCCTTAGTGGTCAGGGAAATGCAAATCAAAACAACTTTGAGATACCATGTTACACCTGTCAGAATGGCTAAAATCAAAAACACCAATGATAGCCTATGCTGGAGAGGATGAGGAGTAAGGGGAACACTCATTCATTGTTGGTGAGAATGCAAACTTGTGCAACCACTTTGGAAATCAGTGTGGCAGTTTCTCAGGAAACTGGGAATCAACCTACCTCAGGATCCCACAATTCCACTCTTGGGAATATACCCAAGAGATTCCCAATCATACTACAAAAGCATTTGTTCAACTATGTTCATAGCAGCACTATTTGTAATAGCCAGATCCTGGAAACAACCTAGGTACCCCTCAATAGAAGGATGGATAAAGAAGGTGTAGTACATATACACTTTAGAGTTCTACTCAGAGATAAAAAACAATGACATCTCGAATTTTGCATTCAAATGGATGGAAATAGAAAACACTTTACTGAGTGAGATAACCCAGCCCCAGAAAGAGAGATATGATATGTACTCACTCATAACTGGATTCTAGCCATAAACAGAGGACATTGAGCCTATAGTTTGTGATCCTAGAGACGCTAAATAAAAAGGTGAACCCAAAGAAAAACGTGTATTTATTCTCCTGGATATTGGAAGTAGACAAGATTGCCAAGCAAAAGTTGGGAGCAGGGAGGTGGGGGTGGTTTGGGGAGAAGGGAGATGAGGAGAGAGAAGGGAGAAGAGGACGATTGGGGAGAGCTTTTGGAATGGGGTGGTTGAGATGGAGGAAGGGTGGATAGGGGAGCAGGGAAGATGATATCTTAAGTAAGGGAGCCATTTTCGGGTTGGCAAGAGACTTGGCTCTAGAGGGGTTCCCAGGTGTCCAAGGGGATTTCCCTAGCTAGGTCCTTGGACAGCAGAGGAGAGGGTGCCTGAATTGGCCTTCTCCCATAACTACACTGATGAATATCTTCCATATCACCATAGAACCTTCATCTTGTGATGGATGGAGATAGAGACAGAGACCCACATTGGAGCACTGGACTGAGCTCCCAAGGTCCAAATGAAGAGCAGAAGGAGGGAGAAGATGAGCAAGAAAGTCAGGACCGAGAGGGGTGTGTCCATCCACAGAGATGGTGGGATTGATCTAATGCTAGCTCACCAAAGCCAGCTGGACTGGGACTGGGATGTGATCAAACTGGACTCTCTGATGTGGCTGACAAAGAGGGTAGACTGAGAAGCCAATGATAATGACACTGGGTTTTGATTCTACTGCATGTACTGGCTTTTTGGGAGCCTAGTCTGTTTGGATGCATACCTTCCTCGACCTGGATGTAGCAGGGAGGGCCTTGGACTTCCCACAGGGCAGGGCACCCTGACTTCTCTTAGGACTGGAGAGCGAGGGAGAGGGGGAGTGGGGGAGTTGGAGGAAAATGAGAGGATGGGAGGAGTTGGACATTTTTAATAATAAAAAAAAACACATATGAGTGAGTACATGTGATAATCGTCTTTCTGTGTCTGGGTTACCTCACTCAAAATAATGTTTTTTAGCTGCATTCATTTTCCTTCAAAATTCAAGCTGTCGTTATTTTAAAAATAGATTTTTAATAAACTTTTATATTGCTCTGACAATTTATATTGTATACTATCGCTATCTCAGTGCCATTAAATAAATTGCCCACATTTTTACTTGGTTTGTGACAAGTATCTTTACTGAGTATTGTACTATGAGTATTGTACAATGATTTCTGGACTCTCTATTCTTTCCCAGTGACTAGCTAATCTGTCCAGTAGGCCAGGACTACACTGTGTTAATTACAGAGGACATACAGTATGTTTTATTGCTGCTTGAGCTCGAGTCCCCCTCTCCGTAATATTGCCTATTGATTTTCAGGAGAATCTGGGCCTTTAAACATGAAAAGCAATGTGTTTCCCACAGAGTTTACTTCCTTTAATAGGATCTTTCCAAAATGGGATGCTTAAATGCTTTTAAAAGGATAATAAGAAAGTAAAATTGTGTAATTATTTGATGCCAGAACACAGCAGAAAATAATTTTCTGTTTAGATTTTTCTAGAATTAAAGGGCAAGAACCCATGAATCCCTAGTCTCTTTAGGTTTGATTTGAAATGTATTTGGTCTCTTTGTGTGTTTGTGTATGTGTAGTGACCATGGGTGTAAGTACTGTGCATCCCCAGTGGAAGCCAGAGCTGAGTGTCTTTTTTCTATTGCTGACTACGTTATTTTTTGAGACAGGGTCTCTCAGTGGACCAGGAAGTCTCCAGTTGGTTAGACTGGCTGGCCAGCTCACCCCAGGATCCTTCCTCCCTCTTGTTTCTGACTACCAGCACTAGAATTACAGTTATATTCTGCTGTGCCCAGTTGTTTGCATGCAAGCTGAAGATCTGAACTCAGGTACTTAGATTATACTGACTACGGCGTGTGTGTGTGTGTGTGTGTGTGTGTGTGTGTTGTAATTTCTGTCCATGGGCACACTGAATTGCCTCTGCTACCACACGCAGAGAAACCTGGCGCTTGAAAATACTTAAAGTTATGAATAACTGGTGATGTACTTTTAATATCTTGACATTTAAACCTTGGGCAGTTATCATAAGATTCAGTTTGTATACTGAGAAGTTATGGGGAGTGTGTGGTCACACACACACACACACACACACACACACACACACACACACACAC
>NW_004949265.1:226202-228045 GCF_000317375.1 Microtus ochrogaster | reverse complement strand
TATTACTACAGTAGCATTTGCATCTCCAATTACTTTGTTCAATATATTGTTGATCTTCAGGCCATTGTAACATTAAATTACATTCTGTTCCCAAAATGAAACCCTATTTTTGTTCAGACTTAAATTTTAAGTTTTGTTTTAAGACAAACTAAATGATCTCCTTAGACCTCTGTTCCTTTCCTGCCTGATCTGCAGTCCCACTCATGTAGCAGAAAATAAATCTTCATATGACCCCCAGCCCTTTGCGCGTATGCAAACCGTCTGATTATTGTGCTAGATTATGGTTTGTGGGCCACGTCCCTAGTGATAAGATCCACATGATTATCCTTCATGGCACACAGCGGAGCAAAGAAAATCAGAGAGTGAAATGGCCAGTGTGGTCAGAAAACAGCTACAACCCTCCAGTTCAAACCCTATGTGAAGGGACGCATGGAAGTCTGGGTATTCCAGGCCTTCAGTAAATGGCATTGATAGTCATTATCAGTTTAAAATTAAGTTAGTCCTGCCTCAACTTGATATGCCAGACTTTCTAGACTCTCCTTGGGAATCTTTACCCCTTCTGAGGAGTTGGTGGGGCGTTGGGTCTGGGAAGGTGTGAGTGAGGGAGAGCCAGAGGAGGAGAGAGAAAGAGAACTGTGGATGGTATATAAAACGAGAAAAAACCCTTTAAATAGAAACTTATGAAAAAATAAACAAAGAGCAAAGATAAATAAACAAATTAATTAATTAAAAAAGTTAAGTTGGGGCATGGTGTCAGGTGACATTCTGCTCTACTCCGTGTTCCAGTTTAGCTGTGGCTGCATAGTGAGATCCTGTCTCCAAAACAAAACAAACAAAAGCAAAAACAAAACAAAGAAGTTTAAAATTAACTTGCTCGGAGGAAATGTGTACCCTAACTGAAATTTGCAGTTTTCCTTACATCCTGATAGCAGCCACAGCATGATCATAGCAACAATGAAAACCAACCCTTATTGTGGACCAAGCACTATGGGAATCCGTGCACACTTTGTCTTTCATCCCTCACAAGGGCACAGAAGTTAAGTCGTTTGCTGGTAGCACAGCTAGTTAGTGGTGGAGATGGGGCTTGAAACCAGGTTACTATGAGACTCGAAAGCAGTGAGATTCAGTATTGTGTTCAATTCCGGGCTGTAGCATTCTTTAATAGAATTATTTGAGGTAAAAGACTCCCTAGAGGCAACTGCTTATTTCTGTACAAAGAAGACCAAAGGAGGAGACTGCTAATTTTGAACTTAAACACAAAGGTAGGTTATTTTACGTTTGATGAGAAAAAGAAGGATAAAATTGCTAATCAAATCTGCTGAGCATGCAGCTACCTGCGAGGGTTTAATTAGAAAGTCTCAGTGCACATGCCCAATGAAGTAGTACCATCATTGAATATAGAGACGTGTTGCTAATTAAAAGATAATGCAGGATAAATCCTCTTAACAGGTTTATTTTTTATGTTATTCATTAATGGAACAACTTCTCTAATACATCAGCCGAGAGCATAAACAAGTATTTAAGTCACTGAAACTCAATTTGGTAACATACTCTTGTCTGCTTCTTTTCCTCCTTGTCTGTAAGCTGGAGGGATGGAGAGTGTGTTATCAGGAGGATAACCCAAGCAAACAGACAAACACACTTTCCTGGCCTCTCCATCACCAGTGATGTGCACAGTGTCTTCTTTTCTTGGGTGGAGTTTGGTCAGATTATTCTATTCAAATTTTCACTTTACCCCATCCCTTCCTAAAGCAGGAAATACTATGAGAGTTGAAACAGGGATCTCTGCAGGACCCACTTCTGGCTTTGTGGCAATGAGGACAGAACTGTGACTTGCCTTGCA
>NW_004949265.1:183106-226017 GCF_000317375.1 Microtus ochrogaster | reverse complement strand
TCCAGCACATACTTTTGCACAGAGATTCATGTTACTCAGCCAATAGACACCAAGCTGACCTTGTTTGTGTTCAAGAGTCTCTGGTGGTCATCATCCTCACATGCGCTGGTGTCAAAGTTTAAAGTGCTAGATTATCATCTTGTTTTTTTAAAAAAATGTGTTTTAATTGTGTGTGTTTGTGACGTGTGTGACTGCCTTACCGTGCACTTCTGGAGGTCAGAGGTCAAAGTCTGTGGACTTGCTGCTCTCCTACCACTTTCCTGTGGGTCTGGAGACTGAACTCTGCTTACCAGGCTTGTACACCAAGTACCTGTACCTACTGAAACCCCTTGACTGCCCATGATGCTGGAAATTATTAATTTAATAATATAATTTCTATTTAAGATTAAATTGAAATAAAACAGAGTAGTTATAGATACTGTTTTATTATTCTTTTTTGTACAATTCTCTATTAATTATTTTAGTGTGAAAAGATTGGGAAAAGTTTATTACAGCTGGCAAGTTTTCTTTTTTCTTTCTTTCTTCTGTAGGGGGGGTGATGTAGGAGTGTAATATATCAATCTGTTGATTTCATTGGTTAATTAATAAAGAAACTACTTGGCCTTATAGATTAGAATATAGGTTGGTGTAGTAAACAGAACAGAATGCTGGGAGGAAGTGAGGCAATTGTCATGCCTCTCCTCTCTGGCTTAGATGCCATGCCGCTCCTCTCCAGGGCAGTCACGATGGAGCTCCAGCCCAAGATGGATCTAGGTTAGAATCTTTCCAGTAAGCCTTGTGGTGCTACACATATTAATAGAAATAGGTAATCAATATATGAAAATTAGCCAGTAAGAGGCTAGAGCTAACGGGCCAAGCAGTGTTTAAATGAATACAATTTGTGTGTTGTTATTTTGGGGCATAAGCTAGCCAGGCGGCCGGGAGCTGGGTGGCAGGAACACAGCCCATTGCTCATCCATCAGGGGGGTGTTTTGAGACAGAGTTTCTCTGTAGATTTGGAGCCTGTCCTGTAACTTATAGACCAGGCTGGCCTTGAACTCACAGAGATCTGCCTGCCTCTTCTTTCCGAGTGCTGGGTGGCTTACATCACCACTGAAAAGCTTCAGCTGGCAAAATTTCAAAGAGAATATGAATTCAAATATTCTAGAATTGCAAGTGTATCAATTCTGATCTTTTTGGCTCTGCCAGATTGATGTGGGATTCCCCTCTGAATGCTGTGAATAACATTGGTTAATAAAGAAACTGGCTTGGCCTGACAGAGTAGAACAGAACTTGATGGGGGAAACTAAACTGAATGCTGGGAGAAGGAAGGCAAAGTCAGAGGAGAATCCATGGAGCTGTCAGAGACACACATGCCATAACTTTGCCGGTAAGCCACTGCCACATGGCAATACACAGATTAATACAAATGGGTTAAATTAAGATATAAGAGTTAGCCAGAAATGTACTTAAACTATTGAACAAACAGTATTGCAAATAATATAGTTTCTGTGTGATTATTTCAGGAGTCTGGGCATCTGAGAAAACAAACAAGGGGCTTGTTACAACACCAGATTATTCTCATTTAATAGTTTTTATTAGTATTTTTTTCTCCATTATTTTTGTACAGGGCAGATTATGGATTTTAAATCTTCTTAGAAGGGTGTGATGTAAATTTCTAAGCTGAATTTTTTGTTGCAATCACGTTTCTGAAGTGAGAATAAGGAATGTAATCCTTAGTCACGCATTCCTCCTTGATTTTTTCAGAGTGGATTAATCAGTCTCCTCCTCTTTCTAGCTCACTGAAAATGTGTACCTGCTTGGACATTTGATTCATTAATCATTTTGTAGTTTGATGTAGTTAGATCATCATGTAATAAGAAGAAAGTCATGGCAGTGCTTAACTAATTTTATTTGAATTTATTTAAATGATTTAGCTCAAAACTTAGATAAGTCATTAAATTTCCAGAATGGATTCTTTTGTATCCCACAGACTGTGTCACACACCTCTGGAAGCAGACAAGCGAGTTAGGACATACAGAGCTATTAGAAAACAGTGTGTAGGCAGTTATCTAAAACCCTGATGGTTTGATAGAGAAGATTTGCTGCTGTACACCTGAATCTACACTCTCCTTAGAATCAAACTTAATTATTTAAAATTTATTGAGTGTATAAATGGTGAGATAGCTCGGCAAATAAAAGTGCTTGTTGATTCCCTAGCATCCTAGGCCACATGATGGAAGGAAAGAACCTATTCTGAGAAGCTGTCCTCTGATCTCCATGCATACGCCATGACTGTTGTGCACACATGTATGTCCTTATCATGATGTGCTACCTCACTGCTGTCCTAGAGCACTAGCATTGGCTAACCATGCATTGAAACATTGGAAAATATCAGCCAAAACAGCCTTTCCCCTTAATAAGTTAGTTATCTCAGGAATTTTGTCATACCAAAGGAAAGCTGATAAACACACAGCCTTTTGAAATCTCTACTTTGCAATCCCATCTCTTTGGCAACATTTGAATTTTAAAAAGAGCACACTGAAACTCTAGCAAACGGCTGCCTCACAGTGCTGTATTAGATGACTGAGCTTCTACAACATAGTTATCTACATAAGTTATATTTTCCTAGGTCAGAAAATCTTACAAAAAATATCTCCTTGTGTCATATTAATCAGATAGAACAATGTGTTTCCTCATGACAGTTTCATGCATATATAACACACACGGATCATATTTACCTCTCTGAATCCCTTCTCTTGTTCCAATCCACTCTGCTTGCACCCTTCCTCTTCCCAAACACCCCAATTCATTTTACAGACTCTAAACAATCTACATTCTTCAGACCGAAGAAACATTGTTTCTCTGAGTGTGGCTGATCATTTATCATGATTGTTAATATTTCTGATGAGGCCCTACCTCCCAAATTTCCCACATCTTCCCCAAAAAAAACACCACTTGGGGAACAAGTATTCAAAACACAGGTCCATGGGAGACTTCAGACACCAAAGCAAGAAGTCAAGGCAGACATTGGTGGTCAGTGACATTTTAGGGGCCATGAGTAGTTAAATATGAAATCTGAGATGTTCTTTTTTGTTTTTAAAAAACTTTTTAGAAATTACATAGGTTCCAGCAAGTCCATGCTGCTTGGTCATGAGTAGGATATCAAACAGCAACCAAGAAGCAAATGTATATCTTATCTTCTTTTCCAAGTAGGAAAATGGGTGTTTTGTTGAGATCTTTAATAATTATACTGAAATAACAGGAGAAATTAAGACATCCAAGAGCTTTCTGTCTTTTTCCTTCAAAGGCAGAGGATCCCACATGTCCCCCTGACTTTGTTTTCTCCTCCTGATCTATCCTGATGCTATTTTGAAACCATCTCTCAGTTGTGTCTGTTTTCTTTATCCTACCAGTTTTCCAAATCCGTTTCTATTAAAAACAAAATCAAACAATAATGTATTATTTTTGGAACAAGTCCATTTGTTCCTGATCAGGTCAAAGTTTTCAAGCCTCTGAGGAAAATAGTTGGAATATTCCTAAGATGGTGATGATTGTTTCCTTCTTTGTCAAGTTAATGTCTAAGGAGGTCGCTGCAGTAATGTCTTTCTTCTCACTGCTCCCCATCCTTGCAGAGATACATGGTTGATTTTGAGCATCAGAGCCTGTACTACTCCACTTTCCATTTCAAAGCAAGAAAAAGAAACTTAAAGCATCTAAAGCTCCAGGATCAGTGGAAGAAATAAGAATGTAATTTCCCTAGTTGTAGCTGGGTCATCATTCCTAACTGTGTGGAAATTGTCAGGGGATCCTTCATGAGCATTAGTGGGTTAAAATTTTGAAATTCACATACCTCCCAAGGCAGACAGACCAAGTGTGTCTGAGCCAGATTCCTGGTGATTTTAGTAACATCCTTTCTGACCTCTTGAACAGACAATGGTGTCTGAGATTTGCACTGTCACAGTGGAGAAGGACAGAGTCCTGGATCCCCACTCTCTCACCCCTCAGGCTACTCTGACATGGCTGCCACAGCATGATTTACCAACAGACAGGGAGCACCTCACACACATGATGATGGCTATAATTAGGGGCTATTTTGCTTGTACAATCTCATGAGGTCATGGGCCAAAGAAATATGGCCATGAGCAATGAAGGCCTTAGAGTGCAGTGATTGAACTAGTCAATCAAAATGAATAATTTATGTGATCTGGGCTGGTCTTGTGCATTCTGAATATTCCATGATAACTTTTATTAGTCAGTGAGTAATTTAAACTCAGCTTTGGCAACAGCAGTTTTTAGACATACTCTGGAAAAGGTTTTTATTTTCTGAAATGATTATCACCTACTGCCAGCAACTGTCAGAGGTTCAGCAGCATTTGTCTCTTTGAGTTTCATTATCCCCTTTGTTTGTTTTTCCTTAGATCTTAGCTTACTCCGGTTTACACTTCGAAGAAACAAAAAGGCAAGCTAAACTGGATTCCTCATCTCTTACCTATTATAAACAATCATCGCCACTGAAAGGAGCTTTAAAATGACATCTTTTACAATAATGCAAAGATCTGCAATATCCTTTGGAAAGGCACTTTAAATGTGAAATGAATTTAAAAATATTAAAATTTAAGAACAATGGCTTCAGAAAATATTTCTTAGTAATAAAATATTTTGCACTAGAATGTGAATTTATTGTTCTCTAGTGCGATTCGGTTTTAAAGAGTGATCAGAAACTTGTTTCTAAGCTGTCAGGTTAGGTGTGAGCAACTGAGGGGCTTGTTTAAATGCATTTTTCCAGCTTTCATGATTTCCCCTGATTTTCTCTGTGCCACAGGGGAAATGACTTCTGCCATACGTACTCCCTTGGTCAGAGAAAAGAAAGAGACAGGGTTTGATGCCTCATCTATTTCAGTCTTAAGGCATCTGTTTTAGTGGCGACTGAGACTCTTGCTTGATTCCAGCTTCTATGAGGCATCATATCTTTACACTCAGCCATATACTCTATTCTCTTTATTTTTCTAGCCCAGAATTGTTAGCTGCCTCCTGATGCCACTAATCTCTGGGTTCTTCTGTAACTCCTGCTTGCCTTCTTAGCAGTTCCAACTCCCATGTGAAAATGACCTGTATTGATCACCTTATATTTTAAATATTTTGTGTTATTTCCCATTTTCATAGTTAAAACTGGATGATAGTTATATATGTATTCAACAGCAATTAATAAAAAAAGAGACTATGGATTTGAGAGTAAAGAGAGGTATATGGGAGAGTTTGGAGAGATGAAATGAAAGGGAGAAATGTGATTATATTATAATTTCAAAGATGAAAATGTACAAAAGTCTTGATGATGTACCAGACAGAGAGTAAGGTAAAGTGAACTTAGTTATATTAATTAAAAAGATATTCTCTATAATTTTAAATGATTTGAATGACAACTTTTCAGCTCTATGGGGATATAAAATTATTCAGCAGACAACATACTTTCAATCGTGGTGTTTCTTGATCTGGTGATATGATACTGAGGGCAGAGCAAACGCACTCTCAGGTAACCATGTGACCATGGGTGTGCAGATTTCCTGCTCTGCAGGTCTCTGTGTTGCTCTGAGGTTTGGTGCACTAGGTATAGTAAATGTATTTGGGGCTGAAATATTCCCAATGTATGTGAAGCCAAGCCCAAGTCAAAGTGCATCTGCATTGATTGCTGTTTAGTTTTGTTTTGTAAAAGTGTGGACCTGTGAACATTTATGAAGTGGGTATAGAATCAATTTATTGAACTCAAGAGTCATCAGAAAGTATTAATAAGTAATAATTAATAAGTAATCAGAAAGCCTTCCAAAATCCTATGAATTTGTTTCTTCATCTACATTAATGGTCAAGACTGAGTTTTGCTTATTTAGCCTTATAATCTTATTTTTTGGAAGCTTTCATTCTCTTGACAGTTTCAGGCTGATTTTGAACTTTTGAACTCAAGTGAATTTCCTGGAATTGCAGGAGAGCATCACTGGGCATGACTTCTTTGACATTTTAGAATTTTGTAGTATTTCTCAGAGTCTAGACATTGAAACACAATCTAGACATGGTTGGTCTAGAGCTGATTCATACTTAGGATATAACATTAAGGCAGGTTTAAAGAAACCATCCTCAGCTTAGCTTTTCAATGCACCTTAGAAGGATAACACATGCTAGTCCCTCAATACTCATGAGCAGGATTAAAGGATTCTGAGTGATCATAAACAGATCAGTAATACTAGGTGTTGCCTTATTACATTTTTAAGATAAAAAATATTTCTTGATGGCCCAATAGTAAGTCCTCCAAGAGACAGGTGCTTAGAAAACGTACCAGCCACTCATGATTTAAATGCCACTTGCTGTGAGGCAGCCTTTGGAGATCTGGTGGCAAGTAAGGCAGACACTGTTCATCACGATGAGTTTGAAATCTGGTAAGGACACAGATAGCCATAGTGATGCAGAGCAAATCACCAGCATGTATAATAAAGGTATTTTATGTATTCTAGAAGTTTGGGAAGACAAAGGAGTGACTAGAAGAAAGAATCAAAATAAAGCTCAGCTTAGATTGACAGACAAGTTCAATTTGTCCATCCAATCACAACAAACATTGCAAAGCTTAGGGAAGATGAAGATGAATAAGTCACAGTAGGTGGAAGAGGGTCTGTAAGACACTGAAGAGTGCATGAACACCATGGGCACGTAGGAAGGAACTGAGGTTATGACTCACTAATAAGCCCCGACTAATAAGCATTAATGGTTTTCTTTCTGTGCCTCCCTCAGAAACAGTTTTTATCTGCATTTCATCATTTGATATTGTTTGGTCTTAGAAGTTTTCTTGAGAAACCTTTTTTTAATATATATGAGTTGAGGACTAGAAGGGATGAAGACTGTCTGCTGTCACTGAACTTAGAGGTATTGAAGAATTAACAGTATTACTGAGTGGTTAGGAAATGGTATGTAACTAAGCCCATTTTCTGGACTCGAATCTATACAAAGGAAGATATTAATAACATGAAGACTGAAAAAGAAATTGTTTACATTGCTTAATAAACTACTTGGTGTAGTCTATTTAATTAATGTTAGTTATTTTGAGTTGTTAGTCTTTGGAAGTACAATTGTATAAGTCAGAGTACCCCAGAAAATCAGAATCAATAAGAGACATTTTTCTGCCTGTATTTGTCTCTCAATTTTATCTATGTCTATCTCATGTCTCTGTTTATCCATACATCTACCATCCTCCCATCCGTCTACCCATCCATCTGTATTTTTATTTTAGGAGCTGGTTTACATAACTTCAGGGGCTGAGCATTCTGGCAATCTGCCATCTGTAAGCTGGAGGCACAGGGAAGCCTGTAGTGCAATTATGGTCAAGTGTAAAGACTTGAGAATCAGGGGAGCTGATTGGTGGTGAAAATCCCACTCTGAGGGCTGAACAAGACAAGATGAGGGATTCTAGTCAACAGCAAGACAGAAGAAAATGGTAGAGGTAGCTCTTCCATGTACTGTTCTTTCAGGTCCTCGGTGTTTTGGCTAATGTTCATGCAACCCAGGGGACAGCAATCTTCTTACTTAGTCCACCAAATCAAATACTACTTTCTTTCAGAAGCCCCTTTGCAGATATAATCTTCATAGACTTGAGAGATGATCTTCTCAGCTAACCCATAAAGTTAATCACCATAACCATGCAGTTTCCAAGGGCTCTGAAAAGACATTTAATTTGATCTAATTCAAAACTGGGAAGGAGAAGAGTGTTGAGTGGTCACTCTTTTATGGAAAGAGAAACTGCACCCAAAGGAATTCATGACCACCCCAATAATGCACCAGGGATCAAGCTTGAGTTTGATGTCCTTTCAGTCCCCCGCTTCCCCACATGATCAAGCTCCTTAGTGACCTATGCTTATAAAAACAAATCCCTTTGTGCCGAACTGTTCGGAGAATTATCTCTCTTGCAAAGTGGTGGCTCTTTGGTGCTGGAGACTAGATCTTATTCATCAGGGGTTCTCATAATGTTCATCACAGATACACACACACACACATAGAATGTGTTCTACAAGAACTCACTGAACTGATAAACCTGGGCAGAGATTTACAGACAATGTAAAAAGCAGGACGGTCCAGTGGCATTCTGAAACAAAAAAGACCGGCAGGTGGTTCTTTATGTTTAAATAAGGCTTGTATATCCTAACTGTGTTTCCCATTGCTGTGACTTTGCTTTCCAACAAAAGGCAACTTAAAGCAAGGGCTCGTGTTGGGGAGCAGGTTGGCGGTTCATCCCGTCAGGGTGGGGGATGCTGTGGCAGCAGGAACATGAGGATTCTCATACCTAGTCATATTAGGGAGTAGAGAAAAGAGTGCAGTGTTCATCAGGCATTCACCCTTCTCTCTTCTTATTCTGTTCAAAGACATGTGGGGTGGTTCCTCCTTTCACAGCTAAACATCTCTAGAATCACCTTAGTATACACAGCCAAAGGTATCTTTGACAATATTCTGTATACTTATTAAGGGAATTAAGTTGGCAATCAAAATTAACCATCACACCCAAATTCTGTGTGTATGGCTTCTTGTTAGAAGGTTAGAGTTTTATTTCTTAAGCTTAATTTGTTTGAGGAAAAGTCAGCTCTCATTTTGTGCATAACCCTGTGTGTGCTTAATTGAGCTTGGAAACCTGGAAGAAGCTGTGCTTATTTGTGCTTCTTTGGAGGTCGTTGCTGCAAAGACTCTACCCCGTTCTTAGAGCTATGCAGTCTTCCTCCACGTCAGTGTCTTCAGGCTTTTATTCTGGTGAGGATTTTCAGCAAGATTCCTGCCTCCTGGCAATGGAAAACAGATATTACAAGGGCTAAGGCTGCACCCTCCTCCTCCTCTTTGTTTTTGAGCACTGAATGGTTTGGACTGTTTAGATGCTCCTTGATTCTGCCCAGTTCAGCGAGAATGATTGTCATATGTAAGGCAAAGCAGGAAAATGTTTCCTTGAAACAGAGACTAATTTTCCTTTAGCCAGTAGTGCAGAAATACTAACTCTAGGCCCTTTTCATTCTGATGTAAATAACATTTAATTATAGAAGCCACATGTTATGTTTTGACAGAGTCAATTGTGAATAAGCTACAGGGCCTTTGTCTTGAAGCTTAGCATGGGGTCTGAAAGCAGTCTTCAAGAGAATAAATTTATATTCAACCACATACCTCTAAATTCAAATTCTTTGAGTGGTGATGGTCTGGTTGCCACCAAGACAAGGAAAATGTGAGTGTGTATCTGTACATGTGTGCACACGGGGAGAACTGAGTGTGTATCTGTACAGGTGTGTACACAGGGAGGAACTGAGTGTGTATCTGTACATGTGTACACAGGGAGAATGTGAGTGTGTATCTGTAATGTGTGCACAGAGGGAGAACCTGAGTGTGTATCTGTACATGTGTGCACACAGGTCTGCTTGCCTTTTGTAGGCACTAGTTTGATCTTGCATGCCCAAGAACATACCACATTTTGATTCTCTAGAGAATCAAATAAATATTACCTCCTACCCCTCTCCATAATTCAAATATTTTATATGATTTTTACCCACATGATAGCCTTCAGGTAAAGTCTTTATTAAGAAATTTACCTTTAAAAACAAAATCCAAAGAAATAATTTGAATGATTAGGAATAATGCATTGTGATGAAAGAAAAGATTGTGTCAGGAAAGTGGGAAAAGTGCTGTTTGCTATGTTTTTTTTTGGGGGGGGGAACTTTTGAGAAGTTTAATTCCATTTCATAATGGAATAATTCCTTATAGGAATAATTCCTTATAGGAATGACATTTGCATACTGACAGTCTTGGTTATGCCTGCTGTACTTAGCTGCCATGCATAATCACATATGTGAATAATTACATTGAATAGACCTGTTCCTGAGAATATAATTATAGCATATTTGTGCTAATTACCATATTCTTTGAGAGAATCTTGCATAGCGTATCGTTTTACTTGTTTCCTTTGAAGACAGCTTTTCGTGCTTTCACTTGGAAAACAAACTAGATCTTTTGTCTAAATGCAGAAAAGGCTTTCTACTGACAGATTTTTCCAAATCAACTCATGCAGCACCGTAGCCTACAGGAGGGTGTGATAATTGATTCTCGGGGTCACCTGGATTGTATTAACTGAGAGTTGTGGTAAAGCACTGATTATTCCTAATGCCTCAGAAAATACCGTGTCCATCTGTCTTCTGCAGGAAAGGAAACCCAGGTGCTTTTGCTTTTTGATTAGGTGTGTGTGTTTCTAGAGGAGACTGGAGTGGAAATTGGTAAATTTAATGAGTAAGCTGGGTAGGTGGACCCAATCAGATGGCCTAGAGAGTGGGTGGGACAGGCAGAATAAATAAGGCAGAGGGGCGGTCAGTTCATGCAAGCCCTTTCTCTCCTGGAGTCAGGACTCTATTCTCTGTCCTTGGTACTCAGAGCTCCAGGTTCACTGGCTGTTGGACTTGGAGGCTTGTCCTGTGGCCCCTAGAGTTCTTGTAAATGGCTTAATTTGGACTTTTCGGGCTCTTTAGTGAAGTGAGCTAATTTCCTCCTCCACCCCCGTTCCCCCGATAGGTTTCATCTCTGTGGCAATAAGGTAAATGGCTGTCTTCGCTTCCTCTATTGTCTAATTTCCTTATTTTGTTTGGATGAGACTAATGACATGTGTAGATCTCATCTGAAGAAGTTTGTGGATTGTTTGTGAAAATAAGTCATAAATTATTAAGGACCATAAACAGAGTGACTGCTTTCTGAAATCTCTGAGACATTTCACTTCAGTTCCTGCTTTTTGTAATAGTTATATTTGTTAGTTGCAAAGACAAAATCATTGGCAAAAACAATTTAAGGAGGAAAAGGTGTGGTGGCAGAACCGTAAGATAGTTGGTCACATTGCGTAGGTAATCAGAAAACAGGGATGAATGCTGGTGCTGAACTCAACTTTTCTCTTTTTCTTCAGTCTAGGATTCCAGTCCCATGGAATGATACCATGTATATTTTGTGTGGTTCTCCCTATCTTAGTCTAAGCTCTCTGATAATGTTCTTAAAGACAATGCCAGAGTTTTTTCTCCAAGGTGATTCCAGACAACCAAGATTCACTGTCACCACTCTGGATGACGCTCCGTCTCTAGGAGCAAGAGCTCTGGTGCTGATGAAGAGAGTGAAGAATGGCAGGATGAAGTGTTGGCGCCCTCTTCCAGTCCGTTAGGGAGATGGATAACTGTAGTGTCAGCACCGGTATGCTAGGGACAATTTATCTGGACTCTGTTATGAACAAAACAATTGATTTATTTTGAAAATTCTGTCTCCCACTGTATTTGTTAGATTTCTGGCTCCTGGATTTCTGTCTTGGTTTAAATAGACGATCTGGCTGTGATGTTAGATATCCCTGTTCATCCTTAAGAGTTTCTTCAACCTGCTCATCATTACTTATCAATTGTAGCTTGGTTTATTCTTTCTGCCTATCTCTCACCTCTGCTGTCACATCTCTTCTCTTTATCTGCTCATACTCTTGTTAGTGTAATCAAATGGAAAAGATTCTGAACTGTGAGGTAAAGATCCTAGAAACCAGTTACTACCTGTGTAACTCGAGACAATCTTTTTGTGATTTAAAAATTCTGATTAACTGGATATTAATACTTTTATATTTGGAACAAATAAATAATCGATGAGCTAATGGCATGATATTGTATTAGTTAGTGTTGCTTTGCTGTGATAAAACATGACAACCAAAGGCTACTTGGGGAGGAAAGGCTTTATATGGATTACAGGTTACAGCCATGTGAGAAAATCAGGACAGAAACTTAACTCCAGAACTTGGAGGCAAAGAGTGAATCAAAAATTGTGGAGAAACTCTGCTTAGATAAACAGAATTGCATCCAGTGTGATCTCCTGGCTCAGTTATGATGTAAATATGACTCCAAATGTGTCAAGGCATTCCTTCCATGTAGACAGCTTAATTCTTAGAATTCTATCATTTTATTAACTCTTTATCTCATCTACATTTTGTTCTGTACAATCAAAAGGAATAAATTTGGTTCCTGCTTCTAAATAACTTGTAATTTTCCTTCCCCTGAGTAAATTTTTCCTGCTCCAAATATATTTTTAAATAAAGTTTTCCATTCACTCCATTTGTGTAAACTGAAATTTTGTTAACACACAGTTATTACATTTGACATTATTTTCTTTGTGGTAACTCCAGATAAGAGATCATAGAAATATCTACATTATATTCACATACTGAAAATCAACAGCAACACCAATTCCTTTTTGTTTTAAGAAGTCCTGTATAATCAGAGGTTTCTAGGCAGTGTTTGCATTGCACATCTGATTCCATTGACATTTATTTTGGAGACAGATGACCAATGATGAACTGCATGATTCTTAAATGACTAACATGTTTTTACCTTTTAGCATCTATGAGCCCTGCTGTAGTTAACTAGAGACAGCCTGAGAGAGGAGGAGAATATGTTCAAAAGAATGTTGAAGCAACAGAAATGATATCGTATCACTTCTGACATGAAAAAGAGGACTAAAACAAAATAAAAGTACTGGAAAACCAACCAGACTATGATTTAGAGATGGGTTTCCAGCGTCTTCATTTTCCACCTCTAACACATCAGGCTCTATATCTGGAGGATCCCATAGCTGAGAGGTTACCCTTCCATTCTTGATAACAAAGCCAAGAAGTGTCAGGAAAGCCCACATCTTTCCCCAGACTGGAGTGATGACAGGATAGTGGGTGTTGTTTGGATTTATGCCTCACTGTCCTTTCTTGACTGAGAATTGTAGATTCACAGTCCTAGCTGTGAGTGAAATAATTGGGACTCCAGTGCTTTTTTCCTGTTTGAGATTCAGCATAAAACCTATTCAGCTTTTCTGACTCCATTTTCTTCATGGTGCAATGCTGTTCAGAATCAATGGCTTAGAGGATTTCCTCAGTCCCTTTATGTCCCCTAGTCTGCTGCTGTATCTACTCTCAATGGCAGGGGGCAGAAGGGAAACCCAGAGGTTTGTAGTAGTAGAGGACCAGATTGGCCAGAGTATGACTAATTTTGGGCAGGGAGAAAGAAAAGAAAGGAATGGAGAAAAGGAAAGAAAGAGAAGAGGAGAGGGTGGGGAAGAGGGACTCCAGCTTCTAGCCACCCATGAAGACAAGCAGAAGCCACTTGATCAGGAAACCAGGAGACTGGAGTAGCATGCTCATATTTTCCTGGTCTACCTGCTTCACACTCTTCTCTCCTCACCCAGGTACCAAGTTACCTTTCAGTGATGAGAAATATGGGTCTTGCATACCATGCAGACTATTGCCTGAAGAAGTTATTAAATTATCAATCATGCTATTCATAACCCAGGTTATGAATTCATTTAAATGTGTTCACTCCAACCAAAAGACAGAGGCTCATGAGGAAAAAATGTAAACAATCAAATAAATACATAACATCTTTTCTGCAAGTTGCTAGAGTTAAAAAATTTAACCTCCGTTTTGTGTTGAATATCTCCAAAGACCTCTATTGGAATTTTAAACGAGTTGAGAAATTGTCATAGTGATTTACCACCCGAAGGTTGTTGATGCATGAAGTTAATCTCAATTTTCTGTTCATGTGGGGTTTATTTGCACATGCTGTACTACATTAATTTTTCAGCATGGCTTTTGTGTATTTTTATTAAAGTATACTTTTCTTTTGACATTTTTTAAATCCCTGTTGGTATTGCAGAACCCAACGCATGCCTTCATTGGCTTGATTAATGCCTGCTTCCTGCTTACTGTTCATGTTTGTCTTCAGGGAGAGGAGTACAGAAAATCCTGTTGATTCTCTGGTATTCATTGAATATTCATCTAGGATTGAACACACTGCTGGGATGTGTTGCTATTTATGCATGTCTCCCACCAGCCTAGGGACGCGGATAAATTTGTTAATCTTAGTGAAAATAATTTTTAGTATAGGACTACTGAGAGCAGATTTGAACTTATCAATACATTTTTCTTTATGATGCCAGATTCTGGTTTTTACATTTAGAAAAATTCAGCTATATTGGGATTAATGGTTTACTAAAGTTTTGTCTAAACATTGGGAATCTACAAGAAATTATATTTATGAATGCTTACCTTAAAAATTAAAGTGATTATGTTATGGGGTGATGCCTATTCTTGGTTGTCAACTTGACTACATCTGAAATGAAGTACTCACTATAAATGTTTTTTTTTTTTTTTTTTGTTGTTGTTGCTTGGTTTGACCAGTCTGGCTCAAATTCTAAGATTAGAAGCCATTTTGTTATAATTTCAAAACAAGTTCATTCCTGTTTTCTGTAAAATTTAAATTTGGCCATGTCTTGACCCATCTTATGGAATTTGACAAGATACACACCCTCCACCCTGGCTTCCAGCCTGATAAGATAGATGTTTTGCCAGATAATGTTGAGATGTTCTTCCAAGTTCCTATGTAACAAAAAATCCTTTGGAAACCCATTGCCTTGCAGTTTGGGGCTATATATGCCTTACCTTCATCCATGCTATTTTCTCAAACTTTACTTTAGGGAAATAGCTCTGTCTGGCAGAAAAGAAAGTTTGCTTAATTTGACCAAAGATATTTGGGTCAGTGGTCTTTAGTCTCATTAGGTGGAATTAATGGTGAATTCGCTTCTTGTCCAGACCTCTGAGGAAGGAAGACACACTCCTTTGACCCAGAATCTGAAGTGGGAAGACTCAATATAAGGAGATGGAAAAGGAAACTTTTGCTCTTTGCCTGCTTGCCCAACCTTGCTAGCAAGTCTGTTCATTCACTGGCATTAGAACCTACATGTTTGGGATTCCAGTGTCTACTGAAGACTAGCTCAGATCAGCCTGTGCACTGAGTGAATTTTGATCCTTGGACTTTCCATTCATAGTCAGTCATTGTTAGATTACTGAACCACAGCCTATAAGTTACTCTAATAAATTCCCATTATGCATAGAATTCATTCTAAATTCCCTTTGTGTATAGAATTCCTTCTATAAGTTCTGCTATTCTAAAGAACCCAGAGGTTTACGAGGGTTAAAAAGTTTTCAGTGAAGAAAACAGTTGAGGTCTATGGATACACTTCAGCTGTACCACACTTTCTTTGCATGCTCAAAGCATTAGGCTCAACCTCTAGCACTGCAAAAACACATAGAGAAATTGATACTCATTACTTTAGCCCCAAACCCTAGCAGGCTCTTCTCTTGTATTCCCATTTCATAGTCAGGCAACTGTGGGCATCTTATTCCAGGGAGTCTGTACTGAGGGAATGGGTAGGTTGATGGGTGGTGTCGTTTTGCCCACGAGCCTCTGTAGACAGTGCTTGAACTGAGAGGAATGACTGTCAAGCAAGACGTTCTGGTGTTGGGGATGGTCTGCAGGGAAATGTTTTGAAGAGTAAGCTATTGGTGTCTCTGAAGCCACAGGTGACACCTATTTTCCCTCCTAACATAGAAGGAAGAGACTACAGACTCGGGAAGAATAGGAGCGCCAGCACCAGCTGAGTCCTGAGTCATAGTCTGCTGACTTGTGCTCTTTAGTAAACTGTATGCTCACTCAGGGCCTGGTTCTAATTCGTCCCAAGATCAAGATGACATTGTATGTATGTGTATGGGTCATAAAACTAGAAAAGGGACCTTGAGAGGAGAATATGATAGCTTTAGAGGGGCAAAGAAATAAACAGAGGGTAATAGAGTACATGTTTAAAGCCAAACAGTGAGAGGAAGCAGCAGGGAAGGTCAGGGAGACTAGGGAGAGGAGTGGCCAGAAAGAACAAGAACAAAACATGTATGAAAATGACATAGTAAACCCTACTAGTTTGTATGTTTACTAAAAAACAAATTATTTATCTCTTATGTATTAGTCTATAGCATATTATCTCTCTATATATCATCTTTATCTATATGGAAATGCATACATAGATCAACCTACCTATCCTATCTATCTATCTATCTATCTATCTATCTATCTATCTATCTATCTATCTATCTATCTATCTATCTATCATCTACCAACCATTTATATATCAAACTATCATCTATCAATCTCTATATGTCTTTTTCTGTCTGTTTCTGTCTCTTTATCTCTGTTATATAAATTGGGGTAACAGTGGAACTTGACCTGATCATCCCATAGTTTGGTAGACATGAATGTGGTTATATATAAGAGAAGTTTTGTATACTATTAAGCATTGAAGATATTTATTGTCATTATATTTTATTTTCTGTTGTTGAGCTGAGATAAAAAGAACAAGTGTGGGTGAGGGCCTTGCTCCATGGGGAATTAATGGGGACCAGCAGAGTCCAGCTCTACTGACTTCCTGTCAAGGTTCAACTCAGTTGCCTCAATGTAGTGAAAGGACTAAGAAAAATCCTAGTCTAAGAAGTATGGAGCGAGTTCACACACGTCCTGTTAAAATCATGTTCCTTATTCTTCTGTCTCTATCCTCATTCTCATACCTTACTTCTAACTTCTAGCTTCTTCTTCTAGCTTCTTCTATTATAAAAATTCTTCTCTGTCAGGAGCTTTGAAGCAATAAGGAAATTACAAGGAATGCCTTTTCATTGGTTGAAAGCGCATTCCTAGTGTAAGTGATTAGGGAGCTGAGCCATTGCCACGACAACACAAGGTCCAAGGTTACAGAAGTGAGACCTTGACCAGTGAGATAAGCTTTGAGAGATAGGTCTTTTCTTAGTAGACTGGCAAGTGAAGAATTGTCATGCTTTTCTTAGTAATCTTTCTTGGACTTCTGTGGCTCTGACCTTGTACATAGCTGTAAGGTTTCAAATTTATGATATACTTACAAAAAGTCTTTAGTCTTGTTTGAATTTTCTCTGATGTGGAAGTGAGCTAATTGTGTGCAGTTAGTCTGAGCAGAAGAACAAGGCAAAATTTTAAGTTTCTACAGTCTTGGTGGCACAAAAAGGTCCAGCTATAAAGCATGCCCAGTATATATTCTTATACAGCCAAATGAAAAGTCATCTTCCTGACCACCTACAGATATAGGTGCCTGTGCCCATAAGATTGAGATATAATCATGAGATTACATATACTCATCACATGAGATTATACACTACAATTGCGGAGGTATTGGGGAGACACCAAGCGGCTTTAGCAAAAGTGAGTGACAGTTTTCAGAGTTGATGGTCTTGCATGCCTTTCCTGGACAAGATTAACCTCCATCAGAGAATCACTCCTCTAGTAGGTTGATATCTGAACACCAGTTGTTATTTGCTGTAGCTCTCATGGACCCTCACAGGGAATAGAATCTACTCTTTTTAGATGTTGATGCTTCCAGCCAATTGTCAATAGTGCCTTCTCTCACCGACTCTCTATGGTTCTTCAGGCAGTACTGGACTTCTTTCTCTTTGACTTTCTATTTTTGGTATATAATAAAGCATTTATCTTTTTAAAGTAAATTAGAGGAGAAATGGACAAACTCAGGGCAATGAAGGGTGCTTCTTCTGCTTGTGTCCTCTGAAGAGTACCGGGCTGTTATCAAAGGGAAGTCACACTTGGAGGCCAATGACCAATGGCCTGTTAGCACTCCTCTTTCACACTTGTTGGTGTTTCGTTGTGCCGTCTGGAGCAGCCCTGCCCTCTAATGCTCCTTCTGTCTTGTCTTCTCAGTCTAGCTCCTATTAGATGTCTGTCTTCCCATTGCCTTCTCCTAATTTCTTCCCAGCCGGGATAAAAATTTCATTTTATTGTACTGGGCTATTGTTTTATGTTGCATTTCTACCCCAAACTTGTCTTAAAGTTCCTATGCTACACAGGATGATCTTGAGTTTCTTAGCATTCCTACATCCAATAACCCAAGTGCTGAGGATACACACATAAGCCATCAGATCTGGTTTTATATGGTACAAAAGATTAGAGACAGAACTTCATATATGCAATCCAACCTCTCTACCAATTCAACTATATTCTCAGTCCAATGGTGTGGCCTAGGCTGTAAGTTGTGATTGTTTTGCCTTATCCTCTTCAGAATTTCACTACCAGTGTGCACAACTACAGTTGACCATTGGTGACTATATCACTAATCTTTAGTTTTCCTATGTATTTGTTGTAAGACTGCCAAGTAACTCATTCATATTTCTCTTCTGAGGCAACCACACAGAAACAGTCCGACTTCTTGAAAATAGATGGAGTGAAGGGGAACTTGGAGATCAGGTGGGAGATTATGCTTGCAATGGTATGGTATTTAAACACTGACCCAGTGTGCTCAGGTTTGCAATTATCATTGTGGAAGGCTAGCACACATTCCTGTTACCCTATTCTCCGCTAAGACAGCATCTTATTGTGTACCAGTCCATTATAATTTTATCAGTTTTTAGCATGTATGAAGCACATGGTTCCACCACTAACACTGCCATTAAAGAGCTGTGACTTAAACAGAAACCGAAAGATGTATTAATTGAGAAACCATAAATTTGGTAGAAGAGCAATGTTTTTTGGTGAGGGGTGGGAGGGTAAGTAGTTTTAAAAATTTGTATGACAGAGCACATTTCATACAGAGCACATTTCCCCAGGGTATTTTCACTGGAATCGGTGTGTTGTATCTTGTAGGGGTGGCAAGAATTCTGAGAAATGCAGCATCTGCAGCAGCTGCTGGCTGGGTTCTGATGCTGTGATCTTAGCAGAATTCTTCCAAGAGGAGAGCTTTGTCTTCAGACTGAGGAGCTGCGTTTTCTATGGGTCAACATTGCTATTTTCTTTGTGAAACCAGTTGAACACCTTGCCTCTGATTTCAGCCCAGGTCCCAAGTGGCTCACCAGCTTTCTTTTCATTATCAGTTTTACATACCAGGATGAAAGGCAGAAGCATAAAGATAATTAAGCAGAATTTCTCAACTATGCTTAGAAATTAGGGCAAAAATGTGTGCATAAAAATAGCAAAAACTAAATGTTTAATGCTTGAAACTCAGGCTTTGCAATTTAGTGATTCTTGGTCATGCTGGTGCTGGGAAATACTGAATATTTCAGTATACGTATTTTATTGTACAGTCATAAGAATTTCTAATATATTGTAATACATATTTCCTTTTATGTGGAATAAAGAAAATGGGCCTCTGCAGGCTTGAGGATCAAAATGTCTTCTAAATAGGAACATCCTTAAATATATTAAAGATTCCTATGTCTTCCTATCCTCCCCCAGCGTCCGTGAGCACCACTTTTGATTGGTGTTCGCAGCAGATTTCACCCTCAGTTGTTCAGATATGTATTGGTTCTAATGTTCTTCACACTTCACAACTTATTTTCTGGAAAGTCTTGTCTAGAACACTTGAAGTTACACACACATTTTCATCATGTATTTTTACAGTGGAGTTTCTAATTCTGTATTTAGCGTGGAACCATATGCATTAATCTAAGGGAGAAGGGTTGGATTATTGTCAGGACCAGCTGTTAGATTCATCATACTTTTCCTGGTCCAGACTTGATGAAAAGTGTAGGAATATTTGAAATCATTAGTTTCTTGATCCTGACAGGTTATCAGTGATACTCTTCCTTAAAAACTCAGCTGAGCCATATGTGATGACCTGAGGTAGGCTTGTGTACATTGTGGCCACAGTGCCTTGCATGTGGGATTCAATACTGACTATGCAGTCCCCAGAATCATTGATTACATGTAAGGACTGCTTTAATGTTAGACTTTCTTTGCTTGTACATGGGTTTTAACATACCTCAGTGTGAGATATCACAGACAATAAAGTACATATTTATGGTACAACTACAGTTTAAATATTATTAGCAATAACAACTACAGTGAACATTTAGGCATCATGATGATCAATCTTCAGTTTCAACTTGACTATGTTTAGAGTCACCTAGGAGGCACATTTCTCTAGGTGTGTCCATATGCTTCCAGAAAAGTTTAACAATGGAGGGAGCATCCATCCTGAATATAAAGAATGCTATTCAAGGCACTGGGGACCCAGACTGAAGGAAAAGAAAAAAGAGGAAAGTGAGAGATGCGGCTGAGCACCAATCTTCGTTTCTTTCTGGTTCCTGATTGAAGATGATGGGATGCTGTCTCATAGCTCTCCATGACAGCCTATATCCTCCAAACTGTAACCCCAAATACATGCTTCCTTCTATCCATTGCTGCTGTCAGGTATTCCATCAACAATGAGAAACTCAACTAGTTCAGGCTCATGCTATCATGTATAAACCAGAACCATATCAGTCTCTGTGTAAGTTCTTTTCTGGTTTTATGTCTATTTCTCCCATAGATATTGATTGGCTATCCTAGACTCTTGCAAAAACCTTCCTTCTGCTTATTTTCCCTTTATTTTAATGCAAATGTTATGTGCAAAATATATTATTCATCATGTCCAATTTTGAACTTTAAATATTGAAATATTATATATATTTTTCTAAAGTTGCTTTAAAATCATTGTGGTTTTCCACTTCAGACTTATCCCTTTTGATACATATAGGTACAATTAGTTTACTTTGTATTATTATTTTGTGGTCTGAATACACTATCAACTATTATGCAGTGAAATATTATTTTATATATATCCATCGGAAATTTTTTATTAAAGTTTAACCTCAGGTTTTTCTGCAATCCTAGCACTCTTGATGAGTCCAAGATCAATCTAGCCTACATTTTCAGACTTTGTTCCCCCAAATAAAGTAAATTTTATTTTAAACCTTGTTATTAGCAGGAGTGAATTTTCTTTGAATGTGTGTGTGACCGTGTGTGGTATATATAAAAATGGGCATACTTCCCTGTGCATTCCTGTGTATGAGCAAAGAAGCCAAAAGACACTGGGTGCCCTGTTCTGTTATCTTCTGCTTGATTCCCTTGATTCCACTTTATTCCTAGTGTGACAGGGCATGACACCGAATCTGCAGCTGGCTTTGTAGCCAGTGAGCTCATCTGATGTGTCTGTCTCTGCCCCATAGTGCAGCCAGGAATCTCGAGTGTTGTCTCTCTCTGCCCCATACCATAGTACTGTGACCATAGACTTGCCTGTGGCCATGCCTGGCTTTTCATACAAGTTCTGAGGCTTTGTACTGAGATCCTAATGGCTGTGTAGCAAACACCCCTACCCATCAACCATTTCCTTAACTCTCATCATTTTCACTTAGATTTCCTTTCATGGTTTATTAGACACTGATATAAATGAGTGACAAGTTTTAAGGCTGTGATAGATTCTCTTTGAATTGTTTTTGGACAATTGTTGCCTTTTTCTTTAAAGTTAGTTTTTTTGATGAGCATAGGATGACAATCCAACTTGGGAGTTCCCTGCAGCTTTGTGGAATACCCTGCACAGTTTGATACAGGAACCAAAAATTTGAATTCAGGTTGCCAATCTCCTTCATCAAGCATTTCTCCTACTGAGCCATCTTTCCAGAACTTTCTTTTTTCTTTTTTCTTTTTTTTTCTTTTTGATTTTTAAGGCAGTCTTATTTTACATACCAATCCCACTTTCCTTTCCATCCTGTTCTCCTGCTCCCCCACATTCTCCCCACACCTCCCCCCATCCACTCCTCAGAGAGGGTGAGACCTCCCATGGGGATTCAACAAAGTCTGTTATATCACTTTAGGGAGGACCAAACCCCTCCCCCTGGATCTAGGCTGAGCAAGGTATCCCTCAGGAGGGAATGGTCTCCCTCCCGTATGGATAAATACTGGTTCTGCTGCTGCCCAAGCCACATTCAGAGGGCCGAGTTTGGATTTTCCCAGGCTGCATGTGGAATGTGACTGTAGAACTCTGTTTATAGACTTCCACAGGAGAGTCATGTTTTGGTCATTTTTATTCTTTGTTTCCTGAGATCTCTAATCAAGGCTGACACACATTTATCGGGTGGGTTATTTGGGGCCCACTAGCAGATAAGTCACCCTTCAGCACCTTCATGTGAGCTGTCACTTTGTTTCCAAGCTTTTACTCCTCTGTTTTTCTTCCATGGCTGGTATAGTCTAGACTCTAGGTGAGCAAGGTTTGTCTGATGGCTTTAAAACCTGTGCTATCTCTAGAGACAGCTTACCCCTATAGGATTTATTTCTTATTTCTGGACTGAAATGCTTTCTTTGACTGGTAGTTCAATTGTGGTATAAAGATTTTTAAAGTACATAATATTCATCACTTTTTTGAGCTCTGCACAACTCTTTCTCTGTACCTTTGGTACTTGATTTTATGGCATTTCCGAGAGGATGTCTGCATAAGATTTGAATGAAGACTCACAAAAACACAAAGAGTGTGTGTTAATTAATACTGCTTTGAGTCACAGAGTATCATAATAATGAGACCAGAAGCACGTGTTAATTGTCTACTGTCCTTGTTTTAGTCAGATTTTCATCATTTGATATGGGTAGAATTTTTGTTTGTTTACAAACACTGGGTAGAATGCAAATGCATTTCTCTACTTTGTACACAAGTGCTTGTGCATATGAGTAGAAAATGTATGTGGCTGCATTTTATTTTGCTAAGTCCAAAATAAGTTGGATATAGAATTTATATGTATATTTGTACATATTGAATTAGCATATACTAAATATATACAATATATTAAAATATAAATATATATTAAAATTAGTATATACTACAAATAGCAAATTATATATATATGATACTATGATATATTATAAACATAGTATTTGAGAGTTTTTTTTACTATTTGGAGTATATACTAATTTTAAATCATCAAATGTTTCTAATTTTTCTCAGAGCTATTTGTCTAGCTCTAAGTGAGAGTTACTTGCTACTTTGATTTTGGTGCTGAAATTAACATGTTTCACTCTCTTGTCTATGCTTTGTCACCATCCTTGAGACATCATTATTTAATCAGTCTCTAAAGTATCAATAATTTCCTCAGGTTTTCTACCTGAAGGTTTCCTTAGCATGAACCAACATCCAGCTATAGAATTTATGTTCTAACTTGCACTACTGGAGCATCAACTTGAGGGCTAAGTTTACTCTGGAAGAGTGTATAAAGAAAGAAGGCACTCAACAGACAATTGGTACATGAATTAAAACAATGAATGTGACTGCATTTTGTTTATTTGAAGATACAGCGCTTTAAATCCAAGTCTACTTTGTGATATGTTAGTGCAGAATCAGGTGCCCTCGATTTAAACTTCTTTGTTGGAAACAGTAAGCTCAAATGCATTTCCACAGCCACAACTTTTCATTTGAGTCTTTTATAATTACATTTTCTGTTTCATTTTGATATTCAACACATAGTGTTAGGGTTTCTACTGTTCACATTGCATATGTATTCCTTTTCCTTTATCCCCAGACAATGACAGACTACTTGGGGATTTATATCTCTGTGCCCTTATTAAAGAATGTGCATAGAATGATACAAATGGTGTTTATGTAGTGGAGGGAAGACTGACCGGTAGGGCTGTCAAAGTCACCTTGTACTGCCAAAACATCAGTTGCATGTTATCATCTCAAAGACAAAGTCAGAATGATAGGACATCACAAATGGTGGCAAAGTATTGGATAGCATAGATCAAAGGCTTTGTCTTGAGTTCTGCAGAGCTCGAGGCGATAAACTGTCATTGACATCTTCAGAGTAGATGTTACAGGCAGATCAGAGTGTCACATCTTTGAAATGTGCTGCAAAGAGCATTGACTTCTTTGTGCAACAGGGCTGGGATGAAGCCTGTCTTGAGCAGTTAGGCGTGCTTCCAAGGCAATAGTCAATAATTCCTTGGATTTCAAAGGAACTCAGTAGTACTGAAGTTTCTCTGCATGCTCTTATTCCACAGATGATGTCTGCCCCTTCTCTGTCCTGTGACGCTGATTCTAGGTACACCCACCCGGCCCCTTCACCAGTGATTCTAGTTGGGGTTGGTACCTGTAGGAGACCATGGGACTATTGGAGGTTGTGGCAAGAGGCCTCAACCTTTCTTAGTGTCTTCCCTGCTTCATGATCAGTTCTGCTCATGCTGCTTCTCACCCAGGTCTGTTCCTGCAAGCATAATTCTTGGTCCTCATATAGTGTCAGCAACACTATTTTATTTCCTTTTTTCTTTAGTTTCAGGAGTGCAAAGGGTTTTACCTAGTTTCTAACTGCTGTGAACAGATTTTTAAAATAAATGTCTCATTCATTAAATAATTTCTTTAAATATATCTGGGTGAATTGTACTTCTCTCTAGGACCCTTTACAACAAATCAAGTAGCTTAATGACATGACATCTAGAAAACCATAGGATGAGAAATGAGGCTTCCTCAAGGACGAGATACAGATGAAAAACACGATTCCTGGTCTGTAGTTAAATATCTCTAGAAAGGGGTTGAACTCTCTCTCACAGGGTCATTGGAAGAATTAAATGGTATAAGTAGAGTTGCTGAATTTGTGGTAGTCATTATTTGAGCATGTGAACTGTGTGGCCTCTGTCATCTCTGCACTGCTATTGTTATTTCTTTGTGACTGCTTTGCTACCTAAGCTTAGTGGCCACTCTAAGTGAATAAACAGCAAAAAAAGTAATGGTTTTATAGTTTCAAGACATTTCATATTATAACAGCCTATTGTTTTATAAAGAATTCAGATGTAGAGAGTTCAGTGTCTTATTAAATATAACACAGGTGATGCTCAGCAGATGCAGGATACAGACTGGTCTGCCAAAAGGATGTGAAGAAGTGAAGCATAGTAAGGTTGAAGATGAAGCCACCTCAGAGTTGAGAAAGGGAGAGGAGGATGTGGTTCTTGCACAGTTAAACAAGAAACTTGTGATGGAGGAGGATGTGGAAGAGGAGGTGAGACAGTAGGAGTAGTAGGAAGTGGGAGGAGGAAGGGAGAAGGAAGAAGAGTAAGAGGAAGGAGAGGAGGAAGAGGAAGGGGAGGAGGAAGAGGAAGGGGAGGAGGAAGGAGGGAAGGAGGAAGAGGGGAAGGAGGAAGAGGAAGGGGAGGAGGAAGAAGGGAAGGAGGAAGATCTTTAGAAGAGGAAATGAGGTGCCGAAGATGATAGAGAAGAGAAGAAGGACTGGATAAATCAGGATCAGATACCCTAACATTGTGTGGTGTAGCAGAGTGATTACATTTTTGTTTCTTAATGTATAATAGTTACCCATTCAGAAGAAAACTTGTAAATTTTTAATATGAAAACTATAGTTTTTCTGTTTTTGTCCTAGCATTCTAATTAACATTTACTAGTATGCTAGTAGTCATAATGTAAACAGAGAAAAATTTTATTTCCTACCCTTATTGTGAAACACTCTAGAAATGTATTTAGAATCTTAATATTTTGTAATTCAAGTTAAATGCCTTACTCCACAATTAAAACATTGTTACTTTTGTACAGGTATATTTTATTCATAATATTTAAAGTTATTTATGAATTACATAACTTGGAAGTCAGTTATGATACAAAATGTCAATAGTTTTTAAATAAAAATGATTTTAAAGAGCAATGGATAAATATTTAGCTTAAGGGCAATTAAAAATATTTTGCTAAGGGTATTAAGGGAGGTTTTTTTAAAGAACATATTAGAAAGTAAAATCTGTATAATATAATGACATTCAGCAGTGTTGACTGGTGATAGTTAATGTTAATGTGGCATATTTGTGTAACTATGAAGTTCTGTGGTATAGTGACAAAACATGACAAACCCAGACCAGATTTTTTATATGAAACAGACACCATACTGTGTATTTCGACAAACAAACATTTTCTTTAAAGAAAAAGGCTTTATTTCTCCAGCTACTATTCACTGTGGTAACCACTCCTTAATTCAAGACTCAGTGCTTTATCCAATTTAATATGCCTTGGGGTGACTAGGACGTTAGCAAGCACTCATCCTTTGCTTTAGGATTTTTAAAATTACCTGCCTGCAACTCACAGTGCAGTCGCCTTTGGTTGCCATAGCAACATCCTTGCTATGTTTGAGTGTATCCAGGTCATGGAGAAACTAAAAGATATTTCTAGCCATACAATAATAAAATACACAAATGCAAAATGGATATCCAAGCATGATTCTTAGGTTTACAGAATATAAAAGAGAAGAAATCTATTGACAACAGCCTTTAAGATTCTGCTAGGTCAGGGCACAGGCTTACAAGCCTAGAATAAGAAAGCAGATGCATGATTTCTGAGTTTCCTGTTGCACAGTGGAGCTGGCTGCTGTTGGAGTAGGAAAGGAGATTCTTTGTTGTGTTTGATTGTCAGAAAAACCAAAGGGAGAGAAGCTCCATCTCAGCCTGGGTGTAAGCTAGCAAAATATTTGGAGACCAAGGAGGTAGTCTTTTTTTTTTTCCACTGTGGGACTTGATAATGGAATATTCCTTAATGACTGCTTCATTAGGACATGAGATTCTGAGTGGGTAGGAGGCAAACAGCCCTAGACTGCAGACTCAGTTGGTACCAGACGAAAGGCACCTTTAGAAAGCACCTTTAGTCACACAGACTCTTTTCTGATGCTCTTATTAAGGGCCAATTTCTGTACAATAGAACAAACACATTGTAACTGTGCTTTAATAAATTTGACCCATGAGTGTTTTACTTTAAGGAAGATGTATAATAATATTTCTGTCCTTCAAGAGAACCTATACGTTCTCTTTCCAGTCAATATCTACCTCCTCTCAGAGGCAAGCATTTGAAAACTCCTCACTGCATAAGACCACTTTTGCCTTTTTTGCAATTAACAAAGGAAACAGCAAGTGTTTAGTCCTAGGGTGTGGCTTCTTTATATTAGCACACTTGAGGGTCATCTATGGTGTTCTGTGTGTGAACAGTTTGTCCCCTCTTATCGATCAGCAATGTTTCACTGCAAAAATATAGAAAATTTTATTTATTCTTCCATTGGATGGCATTTTATTTGTTTTCAATTGGAGGCTAATGTTAATAAAGTTGCTAAGGATGATTTGTGTACCACTATCAGTGTGAAACCATGATCTTGATTGGTTATTGAAATAGCCTTAGTGAAAATGCAAGTCCATGGAGACTTGGTAGCATAAGTCACCATATACAGACATGTTTACCAAATAAGAAGCCACTAGACAGTCTTCCAAGGTGACTGCATCAATTTGCCTTCTCAGCATTATTCTCCAGGTACTCTGAATGTTACACACTCTCATCTGTATTGGGGTCTTTAATTTATCTCAGTTCTGCCTCAAGTGTCGTTATTTTTGTTTGTATATCTATTTTCCTGGTGACTGATGTTAAATTTGGTGGTGTGTGTTGAATATTTTTGCTATTTTTATGTCTTCCTTAGTGATTGTGTGTTCAAACCTCTCAATGTTTATAGACTTAGTTGCTATTTTACAGATGAGTCCTTTATTTTACAGACAAGGACTTGTATGTGTGTAGTGACTGTACCCTAGTCGAAACATGGTCCATTCACCCTCTGCACAACATATTTAATGAGTAGGTATGTCAGTTTTAAGATATTCCAACTTGTCAGTTTTACAGATGTTGTTGGTTTCTGTGTGCAGATTGATAAACATTTAGCTAGTCCAGGATTGTGAATACAGAATGATGTGTCTTTTTTTTTTTTTTTTGATTTTTGAGACAGGGTTTCTCTGTAGCTTTTTGGTTCCTGTCCTGGAACTAGCTCTTGTAGACCAGGCTGGTCTCGAACTCACAGAGATCCGCCTGCCTCTGCCTCCCAAATGCTGGGATTAAAGGCATGCGCCACCACCACCCAGTTAGAATGATGTGTCTTTTGGAACATTCCTAACAGACCTTCTCTTTACCTTGCCCAATATTCAGACTTTAGTTCTATTAGTTTCTGTGCACTTAAAATGCAGTTACTATGATTGATAAATTAACTCTGTGTATTCACATGGTTAGGTTTAACATTAAGGTGTGCACCAAATATAGATATCAAATAATTACTTTTAGTTATTTGCGTTACTCAAGGCATTTGTGTTTCCTCCTAAATTGTTTATCCAGTTCATTAGCATCAATAACCTATGCTATGAAGACAGCTGAGCATTTGAGTATTTGTTTGTTGTGGGATATATGATCACTGTGAACATCGAGTTTGTATTAATTAAATAAAATCGAACTAGAATCAGGAGGTGGAACCAGCAACTAGCTGACAGAAAGTAATCATAGAGAGTCAGAAGGAGTCTGGAAAATTGATAGTCACACAGAAAGTAGGAGGGAGGGACTTTGAGTGTGGTGGTTTTTATTGGTTTGGAGAGACGCGAGACACAGCCTCTTCAGGAGACACTGGCGAAGAGGGACAGTCAGTTAGCTGCTCCTCAACCTTTCTGAGTTAGCAGATTTTCACTTCAGCCTCTGATTCCCAAGTCTTTATTGGTAAACAGATCGATAGAAATTTAGTAAAAACAAACAAATAAGCAAACCTACAATTGGTGGCAGTGGCAGGAGGCAGATCTGGTGGGATGCTGAAGTCTCACCGCAGCTGCTACCTGGGAAGTGGACTGTGGAGCCATGATTACTGGCTGAAGCAGCAACTGTGCTGGCGGAAAACCAACATTTGTCTATTTCTGGGACCTCTTTAATTTTACCCATTTGTCTGTTTTTCTGTTCAAATACAACATTGGCTTGAATACTTTAGTTTTAAGTTTATTTCTTAGAATTTGGTGATCAAATCTCATCAGTTAAATTTCTCTTTTGAGATTGTTTTAAATATTCCTATATTTTGAAATTTTATATAAATCTTATGAATAGTTTAATCTACAAAAATGACATATTTATATTTGATTAATAAGGTTTGCATTAATACATGCTTTTGGAAAGAAATTGTCAAGAAACTGCCCTTTATAGACTTTATTTTATGTACTGAATTCATTATTTTGTGAGCAATAAGAAATTATCATCATATACATATGACTGTTAGAGTTTAATTAAAAGACAAATATTATTTAGAATTTATTTATCAGATTTGTTTTTCTTTAATTCTTTCTCCATTCTATCAATGCTAGATTTGTCTGTAATATAGGAAGTTAAACATTTTCAAGGCTATAGGCAGTTCAATCTCATTAAACTGTGCACTTGTAGCTCCCATTTCTTTGTTTCTCCAAAGTAATAAACTCTTTGAAAGATTCTTTTTCACCATATGTGAATTATGTGTTCTTTGTATGATTTTGGTCATTGTAACTATTTATATTTATTTAGTTTTTAGAGAAATAATGGACTAAACTTAGGGATATTTTTGTTGGCTATGTATTTAGCCTTGTTGCAATTCATTTTATATGTTACTTGACAGGACTAATATAGCTATATATTCCTTAAACATAGGCTTTAATTGCTAATAGGATCCACCATGTCTATAGCAATATTGGTTAGCTCACGTTATATTTGACACAAATGGTCAAGCTGCTGCTATGCAGTTTTAAAATGAGCCTATCCCTGAGGTGGAAAGGAGCTCTGATTTGCCAGTGAAACCCAAGGCATGGAGACAGGATACAGACTACTTCCCAACTTTCTTAAACACATTCACAAGTCAGGCCTATTTCCTGCCTATCTTCTTCTCATCTTCATTTTTAAAATCTCATTCCATGAACCTCAATGTCTTTGTCACCTTATCATCTTGTTTTTTAATGTTGTCCATTTTGGTAGTAGGTACACAACTGCTTTTATTCCTGTTTCTCAATATCATTAAAATACAACCTTTCTATTAAAGAAGAAAGTGAATAAATTGATAGACAAAAAATAATAAAGTTGTGGTTTTTGTCTTATTTTGTATTTGCTTATTCATGTACATATTTATTTTCTTTTCCCTAAGGTAATTTAATTTTATTTATGAAGTTGACAAAATTGAATGCATTTATTATATCTTTTCTAAGTATCTATTTCATTAAGACTTTTATAAGGATTATTGTAAAACACAGATATTTATTTTGGTAATTAGATACCACTGAGTGGTAAAGAGAAAGGAGATCCCATACCACACATGAAATATTGAAATTAAGTATAAGGTTTAGACTTTGGTGGCAACTAATGTAGTCTTGAGGTTTTAGCCAGAAAAATCTTTAGATGAAAATCCTAAATGGCAATTTTGAGGTGAGAATGCTTACACTTCATTATACTTTTCTATGAGCAGCTCTGTGAGACAAAATTGTCTTGAATTCCGGCGCTACCAAATGTATCATTATAAGCTAAGTTTAGTGGGGATTGGGATTCTGTAGCCTAAAATAAATGCTTGCAGACAGTGTGTCAGGATGGGAAAAGAATCCCTACAAGACCTCCATGAACACCCTGGGCTGAAACTCAGCTGGGACTGTACAGGTAATTGTTGAGTTGTGGGCAGCTGGGTACATTGTGTCCATGTACTTGACATTGGATCATTGGAGAATGAGTAAAATATTCAAATAGGAAAACACAGCATTACAATATCAGATCACCAAGTATGCCCTAAAATCCAGCGGTCAGTTTGAGAAATTAAGCTAGAGCTTTTTTTTTTTTTTGAGAACTTTATGGGAAATGATATTACATGGGATCAGAACAATATAGAAATAAAGACTGAGTCTGTGCAGCTTCTAAGTGGATTTGTGATGATGGGAAACAGGGCTATTTCACACACTGGAAGGACTACAAAGTACAGTATTAAATTATTTAAGATAAAGAAAGCATTCAGAACAGTCTCCAGTATGTAGTAAATTCTCACTTAATATTTTTTGCATTATTTTAAAAGTATGTTTAAATTACTCCACATCTCTCTAGTCTCATACATTGGTATATTATGTATGTTATGTGTTAAATGGAAACAATTTGAGCTATGTCATGTTTTAACTTCTTTTTGATATACCTATATGCAAACAGACATGATTTATTTCTCTTTAAGCACCTTTGTCCCTGAGTCAGAAGGAGAGCTTCAGTTCATTCTCACTCACATACTCACGTGCTGTACTCCTTCAGCCAGTAGCCTTTAAGTTACCCACCCACTTGGGCGTGGCCTCCCATACTATAAAGTTACTTTCTCTCTCTCTCTCTCTCTCTCTCTCTCTCTCTCTCTCTCTCTCTTCTCTTCTGGCTAATGGATTAGGTTCCTATTTCCTTGTTCATTCGTGAAGAGGATTGTGATACTGTGATTTGTGAGTCTACCCCTAAATAAATAACCCTTTATTATACTCAATTCTGAGCTACTGTGGAATTTCTTTTTAGCATCTGTCTTCATCTGGTGCCCTATGTGGATTCCAACTCCACACCTACTGGTTAGACCAATCTAAAAGGCCCCAAAGGCCCACAGCCCAGAAGGTTTCCCACCCCTACCCACCTGGTTTGCATTCACCTACTAAGCATTTTTTTTTTTTTGTAAAACCTTGCCCCAGTGGAGCTAAGTGTGGTGACTTGGGAATTTTCTAGGCTTGTGCACATCTCCCTTCCCACACACTGCCACATTCCCTTCTGTGTGGCAACTTGTACAGCTTCCAGTTTGTGCTCCTTGCTCGTGAGTTCTGGGTTCCTTGCTTCATGTACATAGTTGATTTAATTGCTTTTAAGTTGTCAAGCAAAAAATATTTGTCAGTATTTAACCAGGCACCAAGGCAGAAAACCAAAGTGGTGCAGGACACCACCAGCTGTGCCCCCACCAGTCGCGACTTTTCACCATGTGGCTGCAACTGCAGCAACTGCTGGACAGTAAAGATTATTACACCTAAAAAAATTTACCAGAATCTTACAACAAAGGTAACTATTTGGTTTATTTCAATAAATTTGAAAGTTATATAATTTCAAACAATATTTCCATGCAGAATTTTAATAACTTTTTTGCTGATATTATGGATTGTATTCTGCAAGGCTTATATGTTTATTGTGATACATCCTTTTATTGGGTATTGTGACTCAGTTTACTTTTTCATATTATAACCTTAAGAAAATGGTTTAATAGAAAAGCCAAGAATGAGTCACCTTTAAAAATACAGTCTTTATAGACAAATAATGAACAGCTAGCTGACATGATTAATACCATCAAAACTCAAAAGTTACCTGAAAAAATCAATACTATTGAAAAGGATAACATTAATTTGATAGACAAAACTCAATCCATGTCAAAGGGTACTGAGAAATTATCTGAAAGAATTCATACTGTTGAATTTGACAATCAAAGTCTGTTAAAAAGTTGTAATAGTTTTGCAGATAGGGTATCTCTCCAGGAATGCAATCTTCACACTATCTAAATAATGTCCAAGGATGAGATGTTATCTTTAAAGGAAAAACTTCAGACCTTGGAATCACATGTACAGAATGAGGATCAGAGGATAGGTGCCTCAGTGAAATCACTAGAAATATATACAGGACAGGAGATTCAGGCTTTACAAAGGACAATAGTAACAAGACTTGAAATTACTGAGGAAATTATTGGAGCTGATGAACAGGAAAAGAAGGCACAAGGATAGGATTTAACATTGCCAGTACCTGTCAGAGATGACTTACCCAGGGTTTTAGATTCCTACCCTTTAATCAACACTGACAAAGCATTGAGTTCTAAAGGCCCCAAAGGATCCAAAGAAGGTAGATGGATACCTATAGAAATGAATGATCTAAAAGAAATTAAGCAAGCAGTAGTATTTTATGGCTTGCATTCAACATTTTATAGGGAGATGGTAAATACATGGTCTTCTAGCAATAAGGCAACCATAAATGGCTGGCTTCAGTTAGTTTCAACAGTCTGGGATGATGGGTCACAATTACCATGGAATTGTTATTTTTGAGAAGAGGCAAAAATTTTAGAACAACAGGAAAAAGCAAAAGAACTTGAGACTTGCCAAGATCAAATTCTTGGCGAGGGCACTTATGCTGACCTGCAGGCTCAAGCTCTTTAAAATGAACAAATTGTCCCTATGCCACAAAGAAGCCTTGAATGCTTGGGACAGGATTCAAGAACAAGGAGAACAAATTGAATCATATACCAGGGTTAATCAGGGCCAGAGAGAACCCCTTAGTGACTTTTTACAAAGAATAACTAAGGTTGTACAAATAAGAGGAACAGACTCAGAAGCTAGACAAGACCTTATTGAATCTCTGGCTTTTGAAAATGCCAGCTTAGAATGGGTCTTTAAAGGTTATATCAGTATTAACTGATGAATGGATCCTGCATACAATGAACATTGAGACATTTGACTACAATACTGAATCTTGGGTAAGAGAAGAAGTTTCCAAAAGTACGAGGAGACATCCAAATGCCAAATGTTTTAATTGTGGTAGAATAGGACATCTGAGAAGGGATTGTAGACAAGAAATTTGTAGAAGTAATTTCTCCTCTGGGAATGCAAAACTAAAAGGTATAAACCTTCTGGGTTATGTAGGAGGTGTGGCAAAGACCGACATTGTACCAATAAATACAGATCAACAAAATATAGACAAGGTGACTCAATTCCTTTGGGAAACTATTTGCAGGGCCTCTTGCAGGCCCCCAAGTCAAATGTGGTCCAGTCATTCCCTGTCACTGTGAAGGACATGTCTCACCAGAAAAATGAAAAAACCTAGTGCCTGCTGTAAAAAACCATACTGTTATGGTGATGGAATAAATATAGAGGATGAATCAAAAATTTCAATAGGATATAGGATATGTATATTTTGGTAGACTTCTGTAAATGATAAAAGACCAAAGCAAAGAGTGTATATAAATGGCATTGTAATTGTGGGATTGGTCAACATGAGTGGGGATGTGAGTATGATTACTCCAGAATCTTGACATCCAATTGAATAGATGTTCAATTCCTAGGAACTGGAACCCTATCACAAGGAAAACAAAGTACAAGATGGGTTAAAAAAGGACAAAGAGGAAGGCTGAGGCCATAAGTGGCTAATATCACAGTGAATTTATAGGGTTGTGACCTTCTGCAGTAATAGAATACCCAGATTAACATTCCTACAGAAACTCATGTTTCTGAGAAGGATATTATAAGGAACTATACACAAAAGTCACCAGCCATTCAGGTTGTATAAGAACACAAAGCAACTAGGAAACCTTTAGAGATACCAATTGTCACCTACTTTTAATATGGTTAACTGAGAAAGCAATATGTGTTAAACAATGATCTTTAACAGAAGACAAACTGCAGGCTTTAGAACAGCTGGTATAGGAACAACTAGATGCTCACCTTATTGAAGAATCAACCAACTTTTGTTATTCTCCTGTATTTGTTGTTAAAAACAAATCTGGTAAATGGAGAATGATGACAGATCTAAGAGCTGTTAACAAGGTATTTAACCTATGGGCCTTTTACATTCTAGAATTCCTCTGCCTTCTCTATTACTAAAAGGATAGTTTCTTATAGTCATTGATTTAAAAGATTATTTCCTCACTGTATCTTTAGAAGAAAAAGACAGAGAAAAATTTGCCTTCTCAGTGCCTACTTGTAATAATTCTCAGGCTACTATAAGATACCAGTGGACTATTCTCCCACAGGGAATGCTCAAAAACCCCACCCTGTACCTATACTCTGTAAGTCAGCCATTAGAAATAATACTTAACAAAATTCCTAAATCTATAATTTACCATTAAATGGATGACATTTTTTAATCTGACTCAAAAGTAATTACATTAGAAAGAATGTTTGAAGAAGTAAAGTTTTGCCTAAATGGGGATTACAAATTGCTCCTGAAAAAGTACAGAGAGGAGATTCTGTCAACTACCTAGGTTATAAAATAGGTTTACAGAAAATTAGAACACAAAAGGCACAAATCAAGAGAGACTGATTGTGGCTCTTAATGACTTTCAAAGATTGTTAGGAGACATTTCCAGTCTAAGACCAGCTGTTGAGATAACACCTGATCTAATACTTCATTTAAACAAATTTTAGATGGTGATAAAGACTTAAATAGTCCTAGGAAATTAACATATGAAGTTGAAATAAAATTGATTATCATTGATAAAAAATTACATGAGGCACATGTGGATTGGGTGAATCTATATCTTAATTTCATTCTAGTTGTATTGCCTTCCAGAATTTACCCTACAGGAATTTTAATGTAAAGGGAAGATATTATCTTAGAATGGATCTTTTCACCACATAAACCAAGTTAAAAAATAATGATTTCATTGTGTAGAAAAGGCCTCTGAATTAATCATAAAAAGAAAGTTGAGATGTCATCAACTAGCAGTAATAGACCCAGTAGAGATTATAGTGTCTTTTACTACTGATGAAATAAAAAAAAAATATGGTAAGACAATGAAACTTGACAAAGAGCTTGTGCTATTTTTTTTAGGTGAGATTAATAGCATTTATCCCAAAAGTGATAGAATTAACCTTATAAAGAGAACTCACTGGGTTCTACTCTACATTGTATGGGACATACCAATATCTAGAGCCCATATATTTTATACTGTTGCAAATAAATCAGAAAAGGCAGGTTACAAATCAGAAGGCTAGAATGGAAATTGAAAGTTGAACAGAAAAGCCTTCCTTGAGATAAATGGTTCCTTGTTTTAAGGAACAACAGTTTTTTTGAGGTAGATTGAAAGGAATAAGCTAGTGAAATAAATACTGTGGTGTCAATATTTTCCTTCCAGTTTGCCACAAATTGAATCCAACAGGTAGCCCATGGAAATGGGTACTTCTTCTATAAGTGCATGGAAATTAGCTGCTCAAGGTAGACATGGGTGATGTGGAAAGTCCTTCAGTATAAGTATTTCTTTCATTGGTTAATGCATAAAGAAGATTCTTGGGCCTATGATAGGCCATAATAGAGCTAGCCATGAAAACTAAACTGAATTCTGGGAGAAAGAAGGCAGAGTCAGGGATATAAGGAGACAGATGCTTGAACATTTCTGGTAAACCATGATCCTCATTTTAAAATATAAAATAATAGAAATGGGTTCATAAAATATGTAAGACCTAGCTATAAATATGCTTAAACTAGTGTCAAACACTATTGCAGTTAATACAGTGTCTGTGTGATTATTTCAGTTCTGGACAGCTGAGAAATGAATGAGTGGCCTCCGCCAACACATGGGAAGGTGCAAAGCTCAGGAGACATAAATGGAAGATTCAGCAATTTGTTTCAGTTAACTTAATGTCTGGGAAGTTTCAGGCAACTTCACATTTTTTTCTACAACTCTCAGCCTTGAGTATCCTTGCACATGAGAAGTCATTTGTCTTGCTGTGCTGTGCTTTGATATGACTATTGCTGCTGCTGAGGTAGTCTGGAGAGTAGGGGATTTTGTCTCATGTTTCCTGATCTAGTCAGTAGAATAGCTTCTGTAACATGGTGTGATAAAACTGGTTGTATAAATGAAGCTAAAACGTTGTTTCCCAGTGTCTGAGGTTACCCTTCACCCCATTTCATACCTACCATGGGTATTGTGTATCATCCTGTGTCCTTTGATCATCAAAGTTGGATTTTCTTCATGAGACTTTTCTGTTCGGTATGTGAAATTCTGTGCTTTGGTACTGTCCCAATACCCATCTGACTTTGCTGTTACATATCTAGTTATAGTGCTCTGGAAAAAAACTGGCCCATTAAGGCTATGTGAGATTGTTTGTACCTTTAAAATTGACTCTAGCAAGGGAAAGTTCTGGAAAAGGTAGTGAGCCTACTGTCAATATAAGTATTTCCTTTGAAATTTCTGTAAGGAATGACTCTGGGACTTAGGTTGCAAGTGTATAAGTAGAGGTATGGGACAATGGTCTTGTACCCTGTAAAAGTTTTTCAGTTGTACTGGTTTATTAAAATACTGATTGGCCAGAAGCCTGGCAGGAAGTATAGGCAGGACTATCAGAACAGGAGAATTCTGGGAAGAGGGAAGGCACAGCCTGAAGTTGTCACCCAGACATAGAGAAAGCAAGATGAGAATGCCTCATTGATAAAAGATACCAAGCTACATGGCTAACATAGACAAGAATTATGGGTTAATGTAAGTTATAAGAGTTAATAAGAAGCCTGAGCTAATAGGCCAGCCAGTTTATAATTAATGTAGACCTCTGTGTGATTCTTTGGGACTGAATGGCTGTGGGACTGGGCAGGACAGAAATCTCAGGCAACATAGAGGTGGTTGAAGAACATACCTACTGTACTGAAAGTGAATGGAATTACTACAGAAGGTGCAGAGCTCACCATGGAAGATTAAACAGTTCACATGCCTCCTAGTAGTTGGCATTCAGTTCTCATAGGCAACTATAGTGCTAAGTAGGCAGTTGGGTCTCACAGGTTTTCTATGATGCTGCCACATTCTTCCACATATGGGAAGGTCAGAGATTAATCACTTCGTCATCCACCTTAATTCCCCAGGGGCTACATACTCTCAGGCTTGGGAGATAGGGACCCTTCTCAGAACCTACTGCTTTCCAAACCCTTTTTATCTTTCCAGTCATCATTCGTCATTGCTTCCTTCTTCTTCTTCTTCTTCTTCTTCTTCTTCTTCTTCTTCTTCTTCTTCTTCTTCTTCTTCTTCTTCTAATTCTTCTTCCTCCTCCTCCTCCTCCTCCTCCTCTTCCTCCTCCTCCTCTTCTTATTCTCAAAAATCTTCATACTCTCAAAATAAGCTCAGGACTTTTCCATTTCATTTCAGTTAATATGCTTGTATTTGTGCTGCCTATGAGTACTGCCTCAAACAGTGCCTCTGGACATAGTTTGGTTCTTATCTGTCCCGCAAAAGCCCATTTGGTAAAGGCTTCATTCCCAACTTGTTTCTATTGGGAATTTATGAAGTCTTTACGAGGTGAAGTCAGTGCAAGGTCTTTAAATCATTTCTGTAAATCTTTGAGGCTAGCCATTTTTTTTAAAAATTTTTAAATGTTATCCATGGCTGAATTTTTTACTTTTTCTACTTGATTTCATTCATGACCAGTTTTGAATTCCAGTCTGTGGTGGTTTAAATGACTCCTGTGGACTCACAAGTTTGAACACTTGTTTTCGAGTTATTGGAACTGTTTGGGAAGGATTAATGGAGATCTATGGAAGACTTGTGACACTGGGCATGGGCTTTAAGGCTTGAAAAGTCTCCTGTACCATTTGCAATGCACTCTCTGCCCTGTGGTTTTGTATCAAAACCTGTTTCTTCTTGTCCTCACCATCATGGACTCTAAGCCTCTGAAGCTATAAGCCAAATTCAATTCTTTCTTTTACAAGTTGCCATGGGCATGGAGTTTTATTCTAGTAATAAAAAAATCAATTAAGACATAGCCCTTATTTGATCCCAAATGATAATATGTGTTATATAGAAAAAGAATTAATTTCTTGGCAGCACTAAAATATAGGAAGTGTAACCATCATTCCTGGAAGAACTTTTTAGCAGAGCATATAATGCTAAGTTTTGGGTAGATAAAAGAATCAAGTTAGCATTAAATGAAATGATATTTAAAATTAAAGAATGTTTTCTTTCCAATAGAAGAAAGGTCAAGATGCATTAAATAAATATTTCATTAATAGAAAAGTAGTCTTGAAGACAAATTCAGGATGGCTACTCAGAAGTTAACCCAATTATGCCTCCACTGTGGCCTAGATATCATGTTCTGCACAGTGTTACCCTTGATTCATGATTATATGCTTCTTGGCATATAAAACAGATGCATAGATTGATAAGCTGGAACTCATGTCCATTTTCTGAGTATATTTAAAGTCAGTAACTGTTGTAAAAAATCTGACCAAAGTCCTTTTCCACAGGGGGAAAATGCATGTGTCTATATACATATAAAATTTGCATCCTGTGTTAGGGACATTACTAACCTAAGGAGACAGTATTTAGATGCTGGGTATTAACAATATCAAATCTTGGCTACTGGACCAGAGAGGAAATCTCTTTATAGAATATTCCTTCAGTTTTATATCTGTGCTTGTTTTCCTTCAGTAAATGTTCTCATATCTCTTATCTTCATGTTTACCTAGACAGCATCTCCCCTAGGTATTATGTAGCAGAGATTTGGATTATATGAATTACATTTACCTGGTGTTTCTATGTCTAGCTCTGCAAAAGGGCATTAAGGAATTTCCTCATGAGACAGGCATTGAACAAATGACATAATGAATCTGCTCCATGGCTACAATTTTTTGTAGTTCTAAAAATCTCAAATCCTTGTATATTTGTAAGATTCTATATGTCTTCAAGTATAGACACACACATCACTACTACCACTGTGCCTCAAGATGCAGCTATTTGAATAGAAATATTGTGAATTTATTTATTCTGTCTCATACACTCCACTAAAGTAGATAAGATAGTAATTATATTCAGGTCATAACTTGGGAAACTAAAGTATTGATTATAGAGTGGATTTCCCAAAAAGACATAGAACATCTGAGATGGTTAAAATTAAGACTCTGTTTTCTAACTTATCCCAGTTTTTTTTTTGTTTTGTTTTTTTTTTTTTGGTTTTTTTTTTTTTTTTTGGTTTTTCGAGACAGGGTTTCTCTGTAGCTTTGGTGCCTGTCCTGGAACTAGCTCTTGTAGACCAGGCTGGCCTCGAACTCCCAGAGATCCATCTGTCTCTGCCTCCCGAGTGCTGGGATTAAAGGTGTGCACCACCACTGCCTGGCTTAATTGTCATAGTTTTAAAAATCAGTATAGGTAACTGTGATGTAGGTCTTATGCATCTTTACCCCACTCCTACCCTGTGAAGATTCAGTGGAATTGCTGAAATGCCCATGGGAAGTAATGTTTCATAGATGGCTCATGATCACGTGGTCAACATACAAATCTCAAATCCCTTTAGTTTGTAGTTGTGGATTAGGCTCATTGCTAATAAAATGTTGATTGACTGATAGTCAGGCAAAAAGTACAGGCTGGGTAATCAGACTGATGATGCTGGATAAAAAAGGGTAGAGTCAGAGAGGAGTGAGCCAGTCACCAGGGAAAGAAGACACGCTAGAGGACAGGTAAAGTCATGAGCCATGTGGCTAAACATGGATTAATAGATATTGGTTAATTTAAATGTAAAAACTAGTTATCAATAAGCCTGAGTTATTGCCCGGGCATTTACAACTAATATAAACCTCCATGAGTTTATTTGGGACTTTGCAGACAGGACAGGAAAGCTGTACCTACAGTTTGTCCACAGATTTTTCCTTCTTTTGTTCTCCAGGAATATGGTAAGTTTCTTCGGTTTGCCCATCATGGACCTTCATCAGCGCTGGGTGCTTCAGATCCATATTTTCTTCTAATGTTTTCTCTTTGACAACTTTTGTAGTTATTCTGCTTCACACACACTTGGTGAATGTCTGTGTGTTGCATGCATTTATAATTTTGTAAACTCTCTTATGTAACTGTGCTAAAGAGATACTAGTTGCAATCATAGATGACACGATATTATTAACTGAGCACTGATAGTTCTTTTCACATAGCAGTATAGTTGAGAAGTTTTTGACGGAGTGTCAATCTTCAAAGCAATGGTTAAGATCCTAGGTTTCTCTATCATCAAATGCAGTGGCTGCTAAGGTCACTTATGGGTTTCTTTCCTCAGGACAGCTTGGAAGTGAAAAAGAGATTGGCGGACTTTTAAGTACTGTAAATATTTACTGTAACCACCTCTTTGCCTCAGAATTAAAGCAGAAAGGCTCATAAAGAATTTCTTCTTAACTAGTAATTCTTCATTCACTATAGATACCGGACTTCATATCCACCTAATACTGTTGCTTTTGAAGTTAAAGGCTTTTAAAGAAACTATCCAGTAGCTGAACAAACTTCCATTCATGACTAATGTTTATACAATGTATTCATCAAAAGTTGCTTTGCATTTTCTTAGTGAAGTCTTCTTACACTCATTTGAAAAGTGTCTTCTGTTACAAGAAGAAAAACACAAACGAGCATGTACATACACGTACACAAACATATAATCAAATCCAAATCAATAAACACTACAATCTTTTGAAATGTGTCTTCTGTTATATGAAGAGAAACACACACACACACACACACACACACACACACACACACGCACACACAATGTAAAAATACAGAAACACATAATCAATTCCAAAGCCATAAACTAAACCAGACTGAGACAAAAATAGCAGAAAAATTTTGTGGTTTTCTTTGGAGCATGTCTGGTGTATGTGCATGTGGTGTATACGCACACATATGGATGTGGGGGAGCAGGCCTCTGTGTTCTAATGTGGAGAATGGAGGAGGGCACCAGGTGTTTTGGATCTATCATATTCCATCTCATCCACTTCAGATAGGATCTCGCAAAACCTGACGTCACTGGTTTCCTTTTTTTTCTTCTTGGTCTGCCTAGGCAGCAAGCCCAGTGATGCTCCTGTGTCCTTCTCCAGTACTAGTGTTACAGTTGCATGTGGTCACACCTGGATTTTCACGTGGATCCAGGGATTCAAACCGGTTCTGTGCCTGCGGATTAGGCAATCTTTCTCATGAATGCATCTTCTCAACTCCTGGTTTTATGTTTTATTTCAGAAATCTGTTGTCATAATTTTCCTGGGAAGACATGAATGACAGATTAAATAAATGGTTCCATTGAAGTCCAGATGGATGAATCAATGAGTTTGTTAGGCTCACTACGGGAGCATAGGTAATAAGGGGTTATTTACAGGAATTTGGGTGGCCCTCACACAGCTGCTCAAATGAAAGTTCCTGTGTCTGAATGGATGAAACCTTCTTGAAAACTGCGTAGAGTCCTTCTTCAGTTCACCCCCCACATTTTATATACTGTAGAGCCTTCAGAGAACAGATGGGGCAAGGTTACATTTCAGCTTGGGGAGGCCACAGGAGAGAGGGAGGGACAGTTCTCTCAGATAAAGTCTGACTACTTCAACACTTCTTGTACAGAGAAATGTTCATAGACTGGATTGTGGGAGTGTCTCAGGCAAGTGATTCAGCGGCTCTGGTTTCAGATGATAATTTGTTCCATAACAGTATCAGGGGAAAGAATTTCTGCAGCTCCAAAGAGGCCGTAACTTATTCTGACACAAGAGTCAGAGAAGGGCTCTTATTTATTGCATTTATGTAGTGGAGGAACACGGAAGGGTATTGCAAAAAGAAAGAAACAGTGTTTACAAGTCCTGATGGTCTGAAAACTCCGAGCTTGTCTAAGGAATGGCCGCAGCATCTGGGTCAGAGGACACATCTACAATTTTTTCATGTCAAGTAGGCAATGTGGATTTAATCCAACTGTCTAGAACCTGGAATTACTCCTAAACTCTAGAAATAGAATGTAAGGCCTCCAATGAGTTTCACAATTCAGTTCAACTTTGCACACTACATTTTATAATAGTCTAACACCCTTGATAATCACTATTAGCTTGCAACTTGGCCTTTGAAAAGCCCAAACAAAATTATGTCATATCCTTTTGTACAGTTACAGCTGTAAACTGTTATTGTTTATGCCATTCATTTGATTTTATGCTATCTGGGTGAGTCCCTGTATAGTGTGGTTATGAAATCTTAGATAATTAATTTTTAACATATGTTTTCATGTTCTTTGTGTTCTTTGTATTTATGTCAATGCTTTGTATACCTAACATTTTATATTAATTCATCAAAATCATGGGATTCAATATGACATTTTCATACATGTACATGATCTACTTTGGTTAACCATATTCAGCCATCATTATACTGTCTCAAGGTTTTAAGCATGATGCACACACCTAATATCCACAAAATATACATCTTAATCTTCTAACATCAAGTTCAAAATAATTGTTGTTGGCCACATCAGTAGCTAAAAATAATGTTAGGAACTTGCTGATCTGTTAGAAAATGAACATTGAGCTAATTAGGAATTAGTAACAAAAACTCATTTATTATGTCAGGATCTTGAGTCACAATTGATAGTTTCCAATGTTTTCATAGATACCTTACACCAAGCCATTAGGTAGAGAAGCAAAAGAACAGGACAACAAAATGAAAGATCCAGGGAGATAAGATGCAGACAAAACACAGACATTCAAGCAGCTTTTTAGATCAAGACATCAGATGGCAAGTCTTAAAGTCCTACACAATACAGAAGCTGTTCCCATAGCTAGAGGCCAATGCTAGGGAATCCTAGTGAATCTAAGCGCCAAACCACAGAAAGTTGTCAAGAGGAGACTGTTAGGTGGGCATGGGTGGGGAATGAGGATGGATGGCTAATGGCCACATTTTCTGATAGGGATCTGATAGAGTCTTCTTGCTA
>NW_004949265.1:177629-182982 GCF_000317375.1 Microtus ochrogaster | reverse complement strand
ATTTTCTGATAGGGATCTGATAGAGTCTTCTTGCTAGAGGAAACCTGCTTAGATGATCTGCCATTTTTTCTTATTGCACTTCTAGTATACAGCAGAATTTGTCACAGAGCAGAAAGCAGAACCACGCCTGTGTGTGTGTGTGTGTGTGTGTGTGTGTGTGTGTGTGTGTGTGAGCTCAGGCTCCTTGGCTATGAGGTTTGAGGTATGTGAGTTATCAAGTAATACTAGTACCAGAAACTAGTCTGTCTTCATAGAAGGTGAAGAAATGGTGGGGGTTTGCGATAATCCAAGGGACCAAGTTTACAGAGTTCAAAGACAGGAGCTTTGTAAGACTGTTATAAGGAGGCTGCTAGTTAGTTTTGGGCTGCTTAGCCCTGAAATAATCACACAGAAATGGTATTAATTAAATCACTGTTTGGCTCATTATCTCTAGCTCATTATTGGCTAAAAGTTATTATATAACTTTTACATAGTAATTTAACTCATCTCTATTAATCTGTGTATCGCCATGAGGTAGTAGCCTACCAGCAAAGTTTCAGCATATCTGTCTCTGGTGGAAGCTCCATGGCTTCTCTTAACTCTGCCTTCTTCTTCCCAGCTTTCAGTTTAGTTTTCCCCACCTAGCTAAGTTCTGCCCTGCTATAGGTCCAAAGCAGTCCTTTATTAGCCAATAGTATTCCCAGCTTACAGAGGGGCATCCCACATCATAAGACAGTGAGGCTGATTGTTGTTGGATTTTCTTTTCTCTAGCCTGTGTTGGAACACCAAAATATTGTCTGTTTTATTTTGTTTTTTGACTTTTTTTGTGGGGCTCTACCCAGGTCCCAAATATCACACACACAGAGTCTTTTTCTTATTTACAATTTGTTATTTACAAATGCCCAGCCTTGGCTTGGCTTGTTTCTAGTCAGTTTTTCTTAACTTAAATTATCCCATCTACTTTTTGCCTCTGGGCCTTCTGTGTATCTTACTGCATTCACTCTTACTCTGTGGCTGGTTTTGTGGCTGGCCCCTGACTTCTTCCTTTCCTTGTTCTCTCATTGCTTTTCTCTTTCTTGTTTTTCCTTCTATTTCAGCTCTGCATATCCTTTATTCTGCCTTTTTATTGGTGATTCAGTGTTTTATTAGACCATCAGGTGTTTTACACAGGCAAAGAATCAAAGCTTCACAGAGTTAAACAAACACAGCATAAACAAATACAACACATCTTAAAATAATATGCTACAACAGCTGATGAAATAAAAGCTACATTTTCATCCCGATGTTTCATTTCATCCTTCACTCTTTCAGCCATTCTCCTTCCATCCTTTGTCTCTTTTCCTCCTTTCTTCCCACCTCCATCCACTCCTCCTCTGTTTCTTTTCAGAAAGCGCAGGGCTCTCATAGGTGTCAGCAAAGCTTGGCGTGTCAAGTTGAGGTAGGACCAAGCTTCTCCCCTTGTATTAAGGTCAGGTGAGGCAACCCAGTCTGAGGAATAGGTTCCTGAAAGTCCGTCAGAGCATTAGGTTCAGGCCTTATTCCCACCACTAGGAGTTCCACAAGTAAACCAAGCTACACAACTGTCACACTTTATGTAGAGGGCTTAGGCTGGGCCCCATGCAGTCTCCCTAGTTGTCGGTCCAGAGTCTGTGAGCTCCTATGAGCCCAGACTAGTTGTATTTGTGGTTTCCCTTGTGATGACCTTGATTGAACAATCCCTGACTTATCCAAACCTTCTTCCCATTCTTCAGTGGGATTCCTCAAGCTCAGCACAGTACTTGGCTGTGGATCTCTGTATCTATTTCCATCAGTCACTACAATCACTACAATCAGTCACAGAATGAAGGCTGTCTGAGGACAGTTGAGGTACTTACCAACCTGATTACAGGAAATGGCCTGTTCAATTACCTATCGACTCTTGATAGGAGTCTTAGCTAGGGTTATTTATCTTTGTAGATTCATGGGAGTTTCTCCTGCACCAGGTTTCTACCTGACTCCACATTGCCCCACATCAAGATGTCACTTTCATTATTATTTCCCTCCGTTTCTACCCAAACAACCCAGTCTCTCATGTTTCCATCCTCACTGGCCCAAAGTCTACCCAGGAGATCTTTTATGTTTTTACTTCCAATGGAAATCTATGTGTCTCTATCCCTATTTGGCCCTCCTTCTTACCTGACCTCTCTGGGGCTGTGAATTGTAGCACGGTTGTATTATATTTACAGGTAATATCTATTTATGCATGAACATATACCATGTTTGTTTTTCTGAGTCTGGGTTACTTCCCTCAGGATGAATTTTTCTAGGTCCATCCATTTGCCTTCACATTTCCCGATCTCATTGTTTTTAACAGCTGAGTTAATTGTATAAATGTACCACAGTTTATTCATTCTTTTGTTGAGGGGCATCTGGCATTTAAATAATATTTTCTCAGTTGGATTGCCTATATTCATTGCCTCAATCCCTTACTATTCCATTGGTAACTCATTACAATTTGGCTCCTATTAGCATGAAATTTCAGTTTGTAAGTGACTGTCGGTTTCCAGATAGTCAAATTCAAGAAAAAAAATGATGTTTGTCTTTGACATAAGATCCTTTCCTTTCTTGTAGCTTGTGTTCTCTTCTGTTTTTTCTTTTCCTCTTCTTTTTTGCTTTTTTTGTATGTTGGAAAAATCTCCTCTGATTGCCTAAACATTTTTCCTGGGTGACCTAGACCCCCAAAGCTAGAGATTTCTTCCATTCCCTTATTAGTAACTCTGGAGTTGATTTTTTGTGTCCAGAGGTTCTGAAGAGTTTAGATGTATTGCTGTTTGTCAACATGTCTGGCATGTCTTCTGGAGGCTTTATCAGCGTATTTCCCTTTAAGGCTGTCCAGTTTTCTACTGTCTTACTCACTCTGTAATATCGCAACCATGTAGTCAGTCACGTATGCTACAAGTTTGTTGACCAGGCATCCCTATCCCATCCATTATTTTTCCCTTGCTAGTTCTTCAACATACACAACTAAAGCGCAATGACCTTAGCCTTTAAATATTGTCTGAGTTTGCTCATTTCTATCTACCCCTTTCAATACTGCATCAATTGGTTGTGGATTGTTCTCTCTTTATTCCTTCTCTTGGAGTTCTCTTTACTGCACGTATGTAAGATGGTTAAACATTTTGTGGAATTATATGCTGTTCCTTTCTACCTATGTCACCTTCTCTCTTCTCATCCCACACATCTCACACTGTCTTCACATTTGCAGTATAATCTCTCTGCTTCTATCTTCCCAAGGCTGGGCTTACAGAGGCGTACTATCATGGCCTGATTATGTGGTGCTGGGGATAAAGCCTCAGGCTTTGTGCATGTTAAGTGAGTATTCTATGCACCGAGCTACACATCTCTAGTTCAGACTTAGCAGATCTCCCTCCTGGAGTAACAGTACTTCTGTACCTAGCTTCCCTTTCCCTATCCCAATCCTTCTACGACACTCCTAAGTCACCCTCCTGAAGGTGTCACTCCATGTCACTCTGCTTTTATTCGTTTTCAGGACAAAGACTGGATTTCTCAGAAAGTACATGAGGCCCTGCTTGTTGTCAATTTTTCATTAGTCACTTGTCTCATATTTGCTGCAGTATTTCATCCTTGACTCTTTTATTAAGCTATAGCAAATGCTCCAAGAGCACTAGTGATTTTAGCTAGAGTCACCTCTCTTAAATCTTCCTTGTCCCCACCTCATCCCTCCCTCACCTTGCCTTATCACTATTCAGTTTTTACGGGAGGTTTTTTTTAATTGAAGCATTTATTGAGCTATGTTCTTTATCTAAAGAAATGCTCCTCATCCCTACAGCCTGTACCCATAGCCCAATACATAATCCTTTGGAAGCAATCAGGCAATTGAATCTCTGATTAGTTTTTAAGTAGTTTTGGGGCAGTACTCTCATCCCCATTAAACCAGTATCTATCCTAGGATGTATTTTAAAAATGCATTGATATTTCATGGATTGTTACCTCCTTAGTCTGATGTGAGAGAGTATTCTACCCCTTACTGTTGGCTTAGAAACCATGAGAGGACCTTCTGGGAAGAGCTCCTAAAATGAAAAGACTGATTTTGCATGACTCAGCCACCCAGCTTTTTGCTTCAGATCCTTCTAGCCTCTGCAGTATGTAAGAGAAATGACCTAGATTCTGAATCACTTTATAACTCAGGAAGGAAATTCAAATGTGCAGCATGAGGGGAACTCATCTCAATTCAAACATCAGTTTTCAGAAACCAGAGATAATAAAAAATGAAGGATTGAAGAAGCAAGAACTGCTGATAACACCGGTTCAAAAGTAGGACAGTTTAGACAAAGTTACTTGGAGAAAAAGGGCATTTTGTGGCTGAAATTTGTCTATCTTTCCATTAGTTTCATTTTTGGAAATGGTGCTTCTTCCCCCCACCCATCCTCTCTCCAAGCCACTCAGTACCGTCCTACTTACTCTCTTTAAGTGTGTGTGTATTATTCATATATTCATAAATAAAATCTGTTCAGTCTGTATAATGTTACGTGTGTGTGTGCGTGTTCAGGACTGACCATTTGGTACAGAATATACAATTGGTACGCTCTTCCTAGGTACTTTGGACAAAGAACACAGAGGTCCCTGAGTTAGAATTGATCTGAAAATTTCTACCTGAGAACTAGCTTTCATGGTACCAGAAGCACCATGCAAGGCTTCCAAAGGAGAAAAATGATCAATAATCCTACCTAACTGATTCCTGAGAACAAGTAATACCGTGTGTGTGTGTGTGTGTGTGTGTGTGTGTGTGTGTGTATGTGTATGTGTGTGTGTATTTTAAGAAAAAAAGAGACCGTGAATAAAAAAGACCAAAGGGGTATATGGAAGGATTTGAAGATAGAAAAGGGAGTGAAAAGCATCATTTCTGATAAGAAACCAGTGGAAAAGATGGCAATGATCAGTATTATGGTATGGTAACCCTAGGGTGCATTAGTGGCATGCATACCTTGGCAGTAACCATGTTTGTAAGGCATGTTTAAAACCAACGAAATCATGCCTCGCACTAGAAAAGGTACTTTGATCTTGTGACCACAGATAGATGGTGCAGGGCTACTCACTTGTCTGGAGTTGTTCTGCTGTTTGTGCACTGTAGTCACACTACAGAAGCTTGCACTTTGAAGCACTAGCAGAAGACAGCAAGTTCATTCAATCCCCCATGGTCTCTGTTAGTTGCTTCTGCACTGACCTGAAAGAAACAACTTGAAGAAAGGTTTTTAACTCTTCACTGTCATTTGGTTGTGCATATGAGCTGAACAGCCCGGCAGTGGAAATTGTGCTCACCTTACTAGACCTGGATGGAGGTGGGGGTTCCTTGGACTTCCCACAGGGCAGGGAA